>NC_134485.1:154796889-154946889 GCF_040206685.1 Ascaphus truei | reverse complement strand
CACTAGGGGATACAAGAGAATTGTAATCCCTAGCTTCGACGCGTCACGTGGTGTGGCTGTGAGCCAATGAGGAGGGGAGGCTTCGGGAGGAGAGGCTTCGGGGAGCGGGGAGGAGTGTGGAGTGCCTGCCTCTGTCTCTGTGTGTGTGTGTGTTACTTCAATCAGCAGCTCCAGCCCGAGCCCGTGGAGGGAGGGGGGGGAGTAGCGGGTCCCTCTGCTCAAGCCACGCCCCCCCTCCCGCTCAAGCCTCCCACTCCCGCCCACCTCCGGCTCCCGCTCCCTACAGACCGCGATCTGTGTATGTCAGCACCCCGTCTGTCTGCAGTGCGGGAGCGCTGACGGAGGGAGCGGGGCCTTAGCCTTAGTGAGGAGGTCCTGGCTTTGCATTGCTCTGTAGCAGTAAGACTGTGGTTGGCTCTTGTTTAGGTGAGCCCAGAATGTCAGTGCTCTCTTCTGTACTGTGAGCAGTAGAGGAAAGCGGCCCAGCTCAGCCCAGCATGCATTGTTTGTACTCCTGTGTACTTGGAGAAGGTGTTTGCAGAATTCCAGATGTAGTATTTCTGTTGGGCTGGTATCCCATTTTGTGGAGTCTGGGTACTGCACCGACACACTTTATTCGAGCAAATACCCGGTATGTACCTGGCAGATACCTGGAATGCGCCGCTCCTCACCTCTGACAAGCCCCGTTGCATTTGCCTTCCCAGCCTGGGTTCATGCCTGGCTGATGGGCGGCTGATCTGTTAAATGATAATGATTAGGATTTAATAGGCTGCAATGCTTCACGTGTCTACCAGATGGCATAAATTCATGAATTGTAATGCAGTATATATATATGTACTGTGCAGTATTGCAGCCAACGGGAATAAAATGCTTCAATCCCTGCCGGAAAATAACTCAATGCACTCGGGCAGAAAACAGTCACAAACCTCAATACACCCGGGTATACCCGAATTCGTGGGACTAGCCGAGCTCGAATAAAGTGTGTCGCCAGTGTATGTTACAGGGCCCCACACCTCGCTGCCATACAGAAGGATGGGTGTGATGATGCTTTTGAATATTTTCATCCAGATTCTTATTGGTGGTTTGAGGTGGAACATCTGTTTCTTTATTGCATAAAATGCTCTGCGGGCCTTCTCCTTCAGTGTATTTATGGCCAGGTTGAATTTCCCTGATGAGCTGATTGTTAGACCAAGGTATGTGTAGCACGTTGTCTGTTCCAGTGCATTGTCGTCCAGTGTGAATTGAGATATGGTTGGATGTTTTTTAGATTTTTTCTGGAATACCATTATTCTGTTTTTTTCTAGGTTCACAGAGAGTGGCCAGGTCTGGCTGAATGTTTCTAGTATTGCCAGTTTCTGTTGGAGGCCTTGTTCTGTTGGAGACAGCAGGAGCAGGTTGTCTGCGTATAGTAGAGACTTAGGGGCTTATGCAAAGAGGATCGAGATTTAATGGGAAAACAGCAATAAAATAGCCAAAGATGTAGCGTAAATTATGGCCGTATGCTGAAAGCAGCTTTACCTTCTTTTTACAGATGGTAGCAAAATTGCCAAGTTTTTCTGGCGACCTGGAACACGCCATATTATAGGGCAGAATGGCGCGTTCAAGCACTTCGGTCCTACTGGAATACCACGCTATTTTAGCATGGCGAGTTACAGGTTCTCGCCACCTGTTTGGCAAATTTTAAACTTCAGAAAACTGTTCTGCCGGATTTTAAAAATCGCGCCATGTTCTCGGGAGGAAAAGTTTTTGTGCCGAATTTTTTGGCCAGAAGATGGCGCGATTTCCATATCTATCCTCTCTGCATAAGCCCCACAATCTCAATTCCAGCCAAGTTGAGCCCAGGTGCTGAGGAGGATTCTAGGGCTGCTGCGAGCTCATTGATGTAGATGTTAAAAAGTGTGGGACTCAGGCTGCAGCCCTGTCTAACTCCACGGCCTTGATGGAAGAAGTCTGTCCTTTTGTTATTAACTTTCACGCAGCATTTGTTTTCAGAGTACATACTTTTGATCGTGTCGTATGTTCTCCCCCCTATTCCGCCCTCTAGTATTTTCAGCAATAGGCCTGGATGCCAGATGGAGTCGAAGGCTTTTTTGAAGTCCACAAAGCAAGCAAAGATTTTGCCCTTGTTGGTGTTGTGGACGTGCTTATTAATCAGGCTGTGTAAGGTATAGATGTGATCCGTGGTGCGGTGGTTTGGCAGGAAGCCTGTCTGGCTCTTACTCAGTACACTCTGCTCTGTCAGGTAGGTGAGGATACTGCAGTTCAAGATGCTGTTGAACACTTTCCCCAGGGTGTTGCTGACACAGATTCCTCTGTGATTGGATGGGTCCATCCTGTCTCCTTTCTTGTGGATAGGGGTTATCAGTCCTTCGTTCCACAGTTCAGGGAAGTAGCCAGTAGTGAGGACCAGGTTGAACATTTTCAGTTACACACAAAGGGAACTCCCGCACTGCCACAATATAAACCACGTTGAGATGCTTACTAGGTAAAGGAATGATGTATACAAAAGAAAAGGAGACCTAGTATATCAGCACTCTATCAAGCTAAATGTATAATTATTTGATTAAAATACTTTATTGGTGAACAATGAATAAAAAAATGAGCTTTAAAATAAGAGTGTGTGTCAAACAGCATGTGACTGTAATCATTCGTAACTTAACTAAAGGTAGTTAAGTAGTGTATACATATGGAGATACTGGATCGATATTTAGGATCTGGTGCTATGTATATAGCCTCCTATATGTATGGAGATAAATCGGTGATGTACCCACCACACAGGATGTCAGTCCTAATGTACATGTATATTCTTAGTGTGTATATATAGGCGCTCTGAATCAATGGTGACATATATGTGGTGTACATGTATAAAATCTAAGCAAGGCAAAGTAGATATCTGTATGTGACTATCTGTGGACGTGTGACTGATGTTGTGGTCCCATTCAAACACTGGAAGCTGCCTACCATAAGGGTAGTACCTAATGAGGTGTTCCGTAAATATAGCCCCTAGAGCCAAATAAGGCAAAGGTCTGCAAGTATAGAATCAATATAGTGATTTATGTGGACACCTTCTAGGGGTACCTTGAGTATGCCTTATTGCTCTAGAAGTGTAGACAAGATGTAACTTGGCTATGGGACTAATGAAGGGAATATTGAAACATCCTAAATAGAGTCACAGGCAGCTGCTCATATATATCCTCTGCACTAGATATATATGGTTTGTTATATTCTGTTCTATTGGCTGCAGTGATACATGGAGTGTATATCATTTACCCACACAGACCCCCTTATACGGGGAAATGTTAGTTGGGGAATCTGTTCACCCCAACAATTTGCAGTCAGAACTGTGCTAGAGGTATGAACAGATAAAGGTATGAATATCTGCAAAGGTAATACTAGTATATACCAGGACCATATACAATCACCCTGTCAGGGAAGTGTTTAAAGGGTAATATGCAAGGGGAGCAAACACAGGTGGCTGATCAGTGAGGTTATTCACGGACAGAGATCCTTGAACAAGGAGTTTAACCCCTTTTAGCCCCGTAAAACCAAATAGCAGGGAGAAGTAACCATTTTCCAAATAGAGCTCCCTTAATAGGGTATTGGTTTCAATCAGTAAGGGCTAACAGTCCTAAGGGTTACACTGAGGATCAGTGAAATCAGCCGACAGCTGGAATGTGCTTCTCACATACTGGCATAGAACAGCTGATTCAGGCTCAGCCGGTGGCAGGCAGGTCAGAGTATACCGATAGCCCACACGGGCCCCCTGATCAGCAGGTAGGTAAGATCATACACAAAGGGCAGATAGAACACACAGTACAGATATCTGACAATGCATTGTCCCCTATATCAGCGCTGATCATTGGTCTGCGTGGGTAAATGATATACACTCCGTGTATCACTGCAGCCAATAGAACAGAATATAACAAACCATATATATCTAGTGCAGAGGATATATATGAGCAGCTGCCTGTGACTCTATTTAGGATGTTTCAATATTCCCTTCATTAGTCCCATAGCCAAGTTACATCTTGTCTACACTTCTAGAGCAATAAGGCATACTCAAGGTACGCCTAGAAGGTGTCCACATAAATCACTATATTGATTCTATACTTGCAGACCTTTGCCTTATTTGGCTCTAGGGGCTATATTCACGGAACGCCTCATTAGGTACTACCCTTATGGTAGGCAGCTTCCAGTGTTTGAATGGGACCACAACATCAGTCACACGTCCACAGATAGTCACATACAGATATCTACTTTGCCTTGCTTAGATGTTATACATGTACACCACATGAATGTCACCATTGATTCAGAGCGCCTATATATACACACTCTAAGAATATACATGTACATTAGGACTGACATCCTGTGTGGTGGGTACATCACGGACTTATCTCCATACATATAGGAGGCTATATCCATAGCATCAGATCCTAAGTATCTATCCAGTATCTCCATATGTATATACTACTTAACTACCTTTAGTTAAGTTACGAATGATTACAGTCACATGCTGTTTGACACACACTCTTATTTTAAAGCCCATTTTTTTATTCATTGTTCACCAATAAAGTATTTTAATCAAATAATTATACATTTAGCTTGATAGAGCGCTGATATACTAGGTCTCCTTTTCTTTTGTAATGAACATTTTCAGTATTGCTTCTTGTATACTTTAGATGGATTGCTATACTTCAGCATCTCTTGTAGAATGCCATCTGGTCCGCTGGCTTTCTTGGTTTTTATTAGTTTTATTTTTTCTTTTATTTCCTGGATTGTGATTGGTATGTCCAGGGGATTTTAGTTATCTTTTATAGTGTTCTCCAGTGATGTTTGTTTGGTGAGGATTTGTTTTTGTTCTTGCGTCAGGTTTTCTTCTGGGATTTCTTGGTAAAGGTCCTCGAAGTAGTTTTTTCAGATGTTGCCATTCTGAATGGCCAGGTGTCTGTTATTCTGCTTTGTATCCAGATGTTTCCAGGTTTGCCAGAAAGTGTTTTCATCTAATGCTTCTTCATTTTTTTCTAATTTTTTGCAATGTGGTTTTGTTTTTTCTTCCTTAGGGTGTGCCTGTAGTGCTTTAGGTGTTGGTGGCACCTCATTCGTAGTTCTTTATTGTTTGGGTCTCTGTGTTTTTGGTTTGATATTGTTCGCAGGCTTTTTCTAAGGGTGTTGCATTCCTTATCAAACCATTTTTCTTTGATTTTGTCATTTGTTGTTGGTCTGTTAGTGCTAGTTTTTTCAGGTTTGATTTCTTTGCTATTAGATGGAATATTTTGCACAGATTTCTTACTGCCAGGTTTACACCGTGTTTGTTCTGCTCGTAGTTTGTGTCCTGGAAGCTTTGGGGTAGGTTTCCAACTTCTGAGCTGTTGATTATTTCTGTGTATGTCGCGAGGCTCTGTTTTGTCCATTTGTAGGTGGCTTTCAGGCTATGAAGGTTGGAGAGGGGTTTTTGTGGTTGGTCTGGTCTCTTAATAAAGAGCAGGGTTTGATTGTGGTCTGATAGGGGTGATGCTGGTGTAACTATGAAAGCACTGATGGCTTGTGGGTCTATGACGGTTATTGCGTAGTCCACTACGCTGCTGCCCAGCACAGAGCTATATGTGTATCAACCCAAAGAGTCTCCTCTTGTCCGTCCATTGATAATGTACAGTCCCAGACCGCGACACAGGTTTAGGAGCTCTTTTCCATTTTTATTTGTTGCACTGTCATAGCTGGTTCTTTGACATGTCACATGTCATTCCCAAAGATGTAGTTATTTCCATCTGAAGATATGTAGTCCTGTTCTCTGCCTGTTCTGGCGTTCAGGTCTCCACATATCAGCACTTTACCCAGGGTCTGAAAGTGGATTGCCTCTGTCTGCAGGGTCTCGAAGATGTCTGGATTGTAGTATGGGGAATCGGAGGGGGGAATGTATGCTGCACATAGGTATGTGTCATATTGAGGGGTGAACATGGAGCCTTTTATTTGTAGCCACAAGTGGGTATCTCCTCTCTTCATTGGGTTTATTTGGCTGTTAAGCTCCTCTTTGTACCATATTATGATTCCTCCTGAATGACGGCCTCATTTCACACCTTTGTGTTTTTGGGCTGGGACTAGGAGCTGCCTACAGTATAACCCATAGGTATGAGAGCCATCTCCTCCGATTGGATCCATGTTTCGTTGAGAATAAAAATGTCTACGCTCGTCAACTTGTTTATGAAGTCTGGATCTTGTGGTTTAGAACCAAATGCTGACTCATTCAGGCCCTGGATGTTCCAGCTGCTAATTTTAAAAGATCCCATCTTGGATATTGTATAGGTTATATATCTTGTCTTATGCCTTCCAGTGAGCTAATTTGCAAGTGTTTTTTTTTTTTAACTAGTCTTTGTTGATACAATAAATGTGGGTACGTTCATTCTTGTCATTTCTGTACTTCTCTTTCTCTGCATGTAGTGGTGTATGCTTGTTTGTGGTAGTGATTTTGGTAGGATTATGCATTTTTACATCAGTCTGGTGCAGATGGTAGTGAGCAGTTCCCGGATTTCCTTTAGTTCATTGCTAGCCGTTAGTCTGGTTCTGGAGGTTGTTGTTGTGATGCTTTTCTGTGATGGTGTGTGGTTGTCCCAATGCTGCTGTCTATGTGGGTATCCCTGTGTCTCGTGAGATCTGTGTAGTCTAGGTCCCTGATGCAGTGTCCTGTCCTGCAGTGGGTATTTTGGCTGTTCTCTCCAAGGTGACATCTTTCAGGGTCTTTGCAAAGTAGAGCATCCCTTGCTGGTTGAGGTGCATGTGGTCATACAGGTGTTGTGGTATGATGGAGTCATGTTTAGCCAGGTGTAAATGGGGGAGAGATGTGCATGTTTTTGCCAATTCTGTGTTGATGTTCTGGATGGTATCAGTTGGGTTATCTCTTCTTGGTAGTAGGGTAGACATAATTATCTTTGTGGTGGGGAATCTTTGTGTTGCTCTCTGTGCTACTTGTGTCAGATTCTCAGCAAGATTCCTCTGCTGGGTCGTGAGGTCGTTGGTACTGCACCGACACACTTTATTCGAGCAAATACCCGGTATGTACCTGGCAGATACCTGGAATGCGCCGCTCCTCACCTCTGACAAGCCCCGTTGCATTTGCCTTCCCAGCCTGGGTTCATGCCTGGCTGATGGGCGGCTGATCTGTTAAATGATAATGATTAGGATTTAATAGGCTGAAATGCTTCGCGTGTCTACCAGATGGCATAAATTCATGAATTGTAATGCAGTATATATATATGTACTGTGCAGTATTGCAGCAAACGGGAATAAAATGCTTCAATCCCTGCCGGAAAATAACTCAATGCACTCGGGCAGAAAACAGTCACAAACCTCAATACACCCGGGTATACCCGTATTCGTGGGACTAGCCGAGCTCGAATAAAGTGTGTCGCCAGTGTACCAGTGTGGATGATGATGTATCCAGGGTTTCTGAAGTCTGGTTTGTTTAGGATATCCAGAGCTTTCTGTGTTGTGGGGCAGTTGATCGTGGTTACGTGTTTGCCTGCGAATAGTCGCTCACTGTTTAGGAATCTTCCATTTGAGTCGATGAGTATTATTATGTCAGTGTTGTTGTGCCTGGTGTCTGTTCCAGTTGTTGTGCTGTACTCCCTGTTGCGTTCCAGGTGTGCATTGTTGTGGGTTGTTTTGGGGACAATAGCTTTTATTGTTGAGCCAGTGGTTGGCGTTGAGTCTGTCTTTGTTCTTGCTGTTTCTATGTCTGAGCTGGGGGTTTGCTCTGTGCTGTGTGTTACTGATTCCTGTCTTTGCTGGTTTTCAGTGATTATGGGCTGGTTGTCACTATCTTGGGGAGCTTTTGTTAATGAGGTTTTTTATTGCGTTGGTGTTACGAGTTACGAGCTGTGGCGGACGCTGCACGGACGAGAGCCCTCCCCTCAATGGTGCCGGGCCCGCTGCGAGGGGGGGCCGCAGCGCTGGGGCGAGAGTTGCTCCTGCTCTCAATAGAATTGAGAGCAGAACTCGCGTCGAGCGATACGGCACGCCCCCCGGCGGTTCAGCCAATGAGGGCGAACCTGCCGGGTGACGTCATGGCCGCGCCCCGTCACTCCCCCACCACGCCCCCCCAGGTCTCTCTTCCTGCAGTGCCCTGCAGACCAGGGAATCGGCTGCATGCGCCGCCAATCTCGCAGGCGCGCGTTGCAGCAGAGATACCGGGGCCTAAGCCTCAGGAGCTTATCTTAACTGCTGCTGCTGCTTCTCTCTCTCTCCCCCCTGTCTCCCCCCTGTCTCTCTCTCTCTCTGTGTGTCTCTTATTGTGTGTGTCTGTTTCTTGAGTGTGTCTCTCTCTGTGTGTGTCTCTCTCTCTGTGTGTCTCTGTGTGTCTCTCTTTCTCTGTGTGTCTCTCTCTCTCTCTCTCTCTCTGTGTCTCTCTCTCTCTCTCTGTGTCTCTCTCTCTCTCTCTCTCTCTCTCTCTCTGTGTCTTTCTCTCTCTCTCTCTCTCTCTCTCTCTGTGTGTGTCTCTCTCTCTGTCTGTGTCTCTCTCTCTCTCTCTCTCTCTCTGTGAGTGTGTCTCTCTCTCTGTGAGTGTGTCTCTCTCTCTGTGTGTGTCTCTCTCACTCTGTCTCTCTCTCTCTCTGTGTGTGTGTCTCTCTCTCTCTCTCTCTCTCGCTCTGTGTGTCTCTCTCTCTCGCTCTGTGTGTGTCTCTCTCTGTGTGTGTCTCTCTCTGTGTGTGTCTCTCTCTGTGTGTGTCTCTCTCTCTGTGTCTCTCTCTCTGTGTGTGTGTGTCTCTCTCTCTCTCTCTCTCTCTGTGTGTGTGTGTGTCTCTCTCTCTCTGTGTCTCTCTCTCTCTCTCTTTGTCTCACTCTCTCTCTTTGTCTCGCTCTCTCTCTTTGTCTCGCTCTCTCTCTCTGTGTCTCGCTCTGAATCTGTGTATCTCGCTCTGAATCTGTGTATCTCTCTCTGAATCTGTGTCTCTCTCTGAATCTGTGTCTCTCTCTGAATCTGTGTCTCTCTCTCTGAATCTGTGTCTCTCTCTCTGAATCTGTGTCTCTCTCTCTGAATCTGTGTCTCTCTCTCTGAATCTGTGTCTCTCTCTCTGAATCTGTGTCTCTCTCTCTGAATCTGTGTCTCTCTCTCTGAATCTGTGTCTCTCTCTCTGAATCTGTGTCTCTCTCTGAATCTGTGTCTCTCTCTCTGAATCTGTGTCTCTCTCTCTGAATCTGTGTCTCTCTCTCTGAATCTGTATCTCTCTCTCTGAATCTGTCTCTCTCTCTCTGAATCTGTGTCTCTCTCTCTGAATCTGTGTCTCTCTCTCTGAATCTGTGTCTCTCTCTCTGAATCTGTGTCTCTCTCTCTGAATCTGTGTCTCTCTCTATGAATCTGTGTGTCTCTCTCTGTATCTGTGTCTCTCTCTCTGTCTCTCTCTCTCACCCACACTCTCTCTCTCACACTCTGGATCTCTTATTTGCCCTATATATCTTAACTGCCCTATACCTACACAGAAATAACCTATACTGCTTTCTTCCAGATCTAACTCTCGAGCTTCATACGGAAGACATCGGAATCCTCCCTAAAACAGAATACAGGTAAGGAACACCTCCCCTCCAATGTATAACATTGCGGGAATGAGGGTACCTGAACATTGAGGGACTGCGGATCAGGTAAGATCCCAGGCGGGATTGCTGCTTTAGATATTGTGACGCGGGGGTGTCCAGGCACTAGTTATGGGGTTCAGGAAACTAGTCATTCACATCTGGCTTTTTTTTCTAAATCTGACATTTACACACACGTACACACACACAAGTAACAAGGACAAATTGTAGTATAATGTAATAAAACAAATAAACTAACATCAAAAACGAATGTTGTTCTTACTAGGAATTATTTTTTTTTTTTTTAAAGTTGGGTCTGGGGGCGGGAATAGGGGTGGGGTGATTTTTGGGTGATTTGTCGACCACTGTGTGTATTATACATATATACAGTGGCGACACACTTTATTCTAACTCGGCTAGCTCCGAGAATTTCAGATTATCCCGGTAATCTGCGGTTTTGTGTCGTTTTCGCCCGGGATGTATTGCGTTATTTTAGCGGCTGTGATATAAACATTTTATTCCCGCTGTCTGCAATACTGCAATGCCGTGTAAAAACTCATGGGGGCGTTTGCGAGCTGTTGTCTTTGAAGCCGAGAAGCCGTCCCCTAAAATTCATGATCTGTAATGCAGTATATATATATACTGTATAACAACAACCCCTATAACCCCTAACATACACATACAGTACTGTATATGCACATCAATGATACTATAGGCCGTCCCCTGGCGAGATGTGTTTGCAGCAGAGAGAGATCCGCTGCTCTCCCTGCGCAAACATCGGCACATTAAAAATTATTTAAAATACATTTTTATTCATAGTGTAGATGTGCAGGGGGTCTCCGGAGCTGAACCGCGTTGGTTTCAGGTCCGGGGACCCCCTGCTTCCCGAGATACAGCCCCCTTTATGAGGTGCCGGTATCCCTCTGCATTTATAGGTCCCGATCACGTGACCGCGGAATGTAAACAAAGCAGAGGGATACCGGCACCCCATAAAGGGGCCTGTATCTCGGGAAGCAGGGTGTCCCCGGATCTAAAACCAAAGCGGGTCAGCTCCGGAGACCCTCTGCACATCTACAGTATGAATAAAACACATATATAAATAAACACCCATTCCTTACCTTTGCGGCTATGTGCTATGGTAACGAAGCAGCATGAATGTATTTTTAATAATATTGTACAGTGAGCAGGGGGTCCCCTGAGCCACAAATCAATGCGGTTAAGCTCAGGGGACCCCCTGCTCCTGCACAATATTATTAAAATACAGAAATGCTGCTTCATTGCCATAGCGGATAGCCGCTAAGGCAATGAAGGGGTTAACCCACCGTGCCCGCTTTATTGTGGGTAGCGGGGGTGGGTGAAGGGGGTATTTGGCCCTTGGTGTGAGTTTAGGACTTGCGGGGGGGTTGCGGGTGCACTTAACCCCTTCACGACCGTAGCAGTTAATACCGCTACGGTCATGAAGGGGTTAACCCCTCCCGCTACCGCCTCCTGAACTAAACCGTGAGTACTAATCTCCATACCATGACCATATTTTTTTAAGAGCTTTTTTTTCACCACCTCAAACAGTTACCACCCTTACTTTAGCTGAAGGTTTGGGACTACAATTGTTTACAGCGTATTGTATTTTCATGATTATACTTGTATTCATTTTTAATGGAGGAATTTGCAGACTTTGCGAGAATTTTTACTACATTATCAGATACTGCCAGTTTCAGCGACACTGAGATAGCCAAAATACGGTACGCTGAGTCATTTGAATCAGTTTTGGGACCAGACAAACCAGTTGACATTTATAATGACCTAATTAAGCTCAAGAAACGAGAAGTAGATTTCTTTCTTCACGGAGTGACATTATCACACTACCATAAAGAGAAGTTACTACCACAGGGTTTTAGAATCAGGAATCAGCCCACCATTGGACGCAATGATCCAGATTTTTGCAAAAAATGGATTGCCATTCTGAATAAATGCTCTAGTGACCTTATGATTCTGGTCATAGAGCAATCTAGTAAGGAAATTGCAAAAATCAGACAGGAAATAGATTTGATCCAGGGGAAGCAGGGTGATAAACTTTCGGCTGATACAAGTACTGATTGGACCGATAAGATCCAGACCACAATTGATAACTACAGTGACAATTTCATTAAGTATAAGAAAGAAAAGCTGCGGCTTGTTAAAGCTGACTACAAAGATCGCAAGGTCTATCGCTGGTTGCTAGGACTAGGGGAACCTAATGCAGGCCGTGGGGGACAGAGACGTAAATCCACTCGTGCTAGGAAGTCTGCCTACAGATCAGGTGTGCCTACGAGTGACACTGACTTCTCAGATAACACAGAGGGCTCTGGAAGTGATTTTTTAGGTCCAGTGAATGCGGGCCACGCCAAACCTCCGTTTCCAGATACAGACGGAAGGGAACCACGAGGAGGGGTGGGAGAAAATCGGCGGTATCCAGAGCGTGAAAACAGGAGAGGCAGAGGACCTCGCGGACGCAGGCCAGCACGGTAATATACAACCAAACGGATTTTACACTAACCGCGGCGCAGCTAAGTGTTCTCCATAAAGGCCTTAGTTTTGTACCCACTAACGTTCAACGCAGCTTTAACTGGGAAGTTGAAATGTATAAGTTCCACAGACAACTTAGGCTTAAGGACTTTTTCATCAAACAGCCCCCACTCAGCACTTCAGTGAAGGCAAACACGTTTAAATGCAGCAGTAATTTTGATCCTCAAACAAACAACCATAGTATTTCTGCTTTCATGAATGTTTTAGATAAGGAAACTGGCATTGATATCAAGACCAATAAAGTCAGCTATTATAACATCACACGAGAAGAAAAATCTGCTATTGACACACTTAGAAAAAACAAAGATATCATCATCCACGCAGCGGACAAAGGGGGTGGCATTGTGTTACTCAAATATGTGGACTATAAAAGGGAAATAGAGGATCAATTATCCAACACATCCACATATAGACGCCTACCAGGGGATCCCACAGTGGAGTATAAAAAGGAAGTAGATTCGATCATACAGATGGGAGTTTCGAACAACTGGATCTCTGAAGAAACGGGCACATTTCTTACACAGCCCTTTCCAAGAATACCAATTCTGTACACCTTGCCTAAAATACACAAATCAGCCACAAATCCCCCTGGAAGACCTATCATTTCTGCAAGAGGGTCTCTATGCCATCCACTATCTCAATTCATTGATTTTTTTCTCCAGCCTATGGTCATGGGTATGAGCTCTTTCATTAAAGACACGACGGATTTCATTTTACAGATCGGAGACATCAAATTGGAAGAAATGGAATATATTTTGGTCACTTTAGATGTTAGTAGTCTGTACACCATTATACCCCACCAAGAGGGGCTGGATGCTGTTAGATCCAAGTTTGGGGCCTTTTCAACACATGAGGGTCCACCGGTGGAATTCTTAATGTGGCTCATGGAAATCATCCTCAACAAGAATTATTTCAGATTCGAGAGAAACACTTATTTGCAGCTAAGCGGGACCGCAATGGGGTCCAATATGGCCCCAGCCTATGCTAATCTATTCATGGATGTGTATGAACATACGCACATCTTACATGATGCCCCACATGCGGTTTGTATCAAGAAATACCTAAGATACATAGATGACATCTTTCTCATATGGGATGGGCCGGAGAGTGCGCTCTTAGAATTTATTGAACACTTGAATCAAATCCCATCTACCATCAGATTCACAGCACAGTTCAGCAAATCCGAGATTTCATTTTTGGACACCATAGTGTACAGGTCCGGCGGTGGGTTGGCTACCAGGCTTTATCACAAAGATACAGACAGAAACACGCTGTTGTATGCCACCAGCCACCACCCAACACCTCTCAAGAGGGGACTCCCCTTCTCTCAGCTTCTGAGAGTGAAGAGGATAATTTCTAATCCGGATGAACTGGAACCGGCACTTACGGAGATGGCAGCACGTTTCCAAGATAGGGGCTATGACCACAAGGACATCAGTGAGGCCCTGGAGAAATGTGGAAAATAGCTGAAGCGCTCAAATGCAGGTATAATATCAAAAATAATAAACCAAACCACTAAACCAGGGTACTAACAATTGATATAGTACCTATTGTGTGATATTATGGGTACTATCCTCCTGAAGACAGGTGGTGTGTGGTACAACCCACTCACCATCAGTCTCATTGGCAGGTTAAGTGCCCTTTTAATCATTTTTTGTTTTGGGTCTTTCCTGCTCCGTTTGTGCTGGTGCGCTTTTGGTCTCCTTAGGCCCTGGAGAAAGTAAGAAGCCTTGACAGAGTGGCTTTGCTGCAATCAAACAACATCAAACCTATTCAACAACGTTGTCATTTTGTCAGCACTTTTTGCACGCGTCCAACCGCATCAAACGTAGCGTACACAAGAACTGGCATATCTTAGCCAATGATAACAAAATTGGAAAAATCAGTAAAGATCCCCCATTGTTCTGCTACAAGCGGGGACGCAATTTAGGTGATATGCTGACGCAAGCGGACCCAGTGGACAAATATGGACTTACCAAAACCAGGCTAGATAGAAAACCAGGATCGTACCGGTGCCATGGGTGTACAAATTGCGGCTTCATGCAAACGGGCTCCAGCTATTCCCACCCGCATAGTAGGGCTTCAATCAAAATCAAGCATTTCCTAAATTGTGAGTCCCGCTTTGTCGTGTATATGATCACGTGCCCTTGTGGTCTTCGCTATGTGGGCAAAACGACGCGTATGCTGAAGGAGAGAATTGCGATCCACCGATCCACACTTAGGAAAGCATTGAATAGCACGGACGACCAAACTGAACTCAAATATCTGCCGGTTGCTAGGCATTTCAAAGAAATGAGGCACTCCTTGGCTACTATGCGTTGTATGCCCATCCTACAGGTGCAACCACCACCTCGTGGTGGAGACAGAAACAAGATGCTTCTGCAACAGGAAGCAAGACTAATATATGAACTCAAGACCATTTCACCATACGGACTTAATGAGGATTTGAAGTTAGGCTGTTTTTTGTAAAATGTTCTGTAGACTGTTTTTTCATTATTTCAGTTTGTACGTATTCCAGAGCCATGTCCAATTCCTCCATCCCCCCCTTTTTCCCTGTATGTTTCATTCACTGTCTTCACCCTTAGGTGTTTTATATCACTGGGTGATTGATGTTTTTGGATCAACTACAACACAGCCGACTGGCAGACATTGAACTTACATATAATTTATTGACTCCCTATACGGATAGATTTTTTAAGCCACATATATTGTACATCATCCTACAATATGCATGGAGCGTTGCTGCTCGCATTAAATTTTGCCAGCAGATAGAATAATATATGGTGAGTGCACCTATTATCTAGGTTTGGTTCTAGGCACTTATGCATTATCTATTTACATCAGAGTCCCTTATGTATATACTTTAATGGGCAGCAAATACCATGATTTGGATGGTTTATTACTTTAAAGATGTTTATTTTTGACCTCTCTGTATACAGCTCTTTGGCCCTATTGAAATCGCAGCATGTATTTTATCAGGGAATACCACCACGTCCGTACCTTCTCAATGGTTGGCACGGACGCTGGCGGGTTGCTATAGTATACACGGCGCATGTGCATCAGACCTAACTCCTATTGTACGTGTGGCACTTCCTCCTCTGAGTTACGTTGGCGTCACTGGTTTTTGCATTGCGCATGCGCGCATAAGTTGATTCAGTGCGCATTCAAGCGAACCCCTCCCACTTGTAGCGAGGGACGGGATTGAGTTGCTAGGGCGACATTGCGCATGCGCGCATGAGTATATACCAACGCACTCGCGGGAGTATATACCAACTTAGTACACACGACGCCCCCCCCCTTCTCTTGTGCTGGGAATACGATCGGGCATTAAGGGTTCATTGCGCAAACGCGCTGTAATGTAGCGAGAGGCCGCACCCCCCTTCACCCCTCCTCTCCCCTCCTTACTCCACTCTAAAAGAGACATGATCGGGCAGTTCGGGGGAAGTAACCCAGACGTGGTGGTTCATTCCACAGACATGCTGCACTTAGTACAACACATATACATGCAAAATGAGTCCTTTAGGCTGTCATTACAGCACGATCTGCCGGAGTCCATTGCGGGCAGTTTCTTTTAATGTTGCACTTTTATTATTGCACATTCAGATCTAGATATATAATCATGTTCTTTGTTTACTATAAGATATGCATGTATAGCCATGGTTACCAAGATGCAATCAGGGTGCGCTATGACGTCACTATGTGGACAACATTGGTACAACAGGTGACCTAATATACAAAGGTTTACATCAGGTTGTTTCATTGGTGCTGGTCAGTATCAGTTTACATGATTGGCTGTGACATGTTGTGGGTTGTACCTGGTATTTTAATTAGGATTTTCTGTAATTGGTTTCAGGTGATTTCATGTATGTTTTTAGGGGTATATATGGGTGCTTGTTTTAGTCTGTTGTGCACTGCCCTGAGGAAGGTCCCGTTGTGAGGACCGAAACGTTGGCGGCCTTGTGTTCCACAATACACTTTTTTGCTATCAACCTTGCAGTGTGCTGTCTTCTTTGGTCATCAGGATCCCCCTGGTTACCACACGTCTATAAATATAAATATATATATATATATATATATATATATATATATATATATATATATATATATATATAACAACAATCCCTATATATATATATATATATATATATATATATATATATATATATATATATATATATATATATATACAGTATATACACACACATGATGAACCAATATACTGTACAAATAAATGTAGAATGCCAATGAAAAACCTCACATTCCAATCAATACATTGCATTTACATTGTATACTGTATATGATGCATAAAATCTATGCACGATATACATTCTGCAAATGAACGTTAACAATATCATTGCAAGCAAAATACAAATACCTCCAAAATACCTCCAAACAAGTAAACTATTTTAACCAATCAAGTAATCAATTAAACAATTCACTAATTCAAGCCTGGAGCAGAACAATGTAGCATGTGAAAAAATATAAGTACTAACCAGAATACAAAATTTAAAACCAAGGCAAACCCTATACAACACAATACAATACCAAGGATTACATCTATCTAATTGTAAAAAACATTATACACACATTGAAGCATTGCAATAAACAACATACAGTACAGTACACCCCTTGTATCTCCCTGCCTTGACTGTAATCTGTGTAAAGCCCCCTCCCCCTAATGTGTCTGTTAAATCTCCCTGCCTTGAGTGTAATCTGTGTAAAGCCCCCTCCCCCTAATGTGTCAGTTAAATCTCCCTGCCTGTGTTGCTGTGAGTGCTGTTTATGTAAATGTGGGGAGGGGGAGGGGGATCCCGATGTGCATACTCCGCTGCTGCAAAACAGAGACAAAAATTAAAACATCCAAAGTAATGTCCCCTAACCCCTTAATCACCATAGCGGTTAATAACCGCTACAGTCATTAAGGGGTTAACCCACCCTCACCCACCACTTGGGACGCCTACATACCCTCCCACACTAACCCCCCACCCCATGAGGCCTAACCACCCTCACCCACTACCCACAAGGGAGGCCTACCCACATACCGTTGGGGAACCCCCCCCCACCCCCAGTACCCACAATAAAAACAATACAGTGACCCACAATAATCATCATTATATTTATTAAATACATTACCCACCCCCTGTGCCCCCCCATAAATACAAGATTTATCCTTTTACAAACAGGGTTCATAACGCAGCCCCACGCAAGTCCCCGGTGGGCTGGCGGGGCACCCGACAGACCTACAGGGTACCAGCAGCCCTTTTCAAACAGGTTCTGGAGGCCTGCTGGTGGGTCCCGCCAGCACCATGGCCCCCAGGTGGTCTCCTTGGGTCACCGTGGGCCACAATTGGGTCCCCACGGTAGGCCCAAGGATGTCTGGGAGCCCCGGGTCAGACCCACAGGTCTGAGACCATCTGAAGATCTGAAGATATCGCATGGTTTGCCATACAGTTCAGGCCATTTTTAGGCCCCCAATGCAACAGAATAACCTGCAGAAAGCTATATGAGCCAAGACTTGTTAACTTATGGCTTCTGTGCTATATATTGTGGTGGTATGGGCATGGTGTTCCTAAAGACCCAGTTTATCTAGAAGACGGCTTAGTAAATAACGCAAAACAGCTTCTTTCCGTCCACATCAGAGCTCCTTGACAGTGTTTCCCGATGCCGTCAGGACTGCCGTTTAGTAAATCTCCACCTAAATCCTGCATTAGGCTCTCTCACATCAAACACCAGCGCCTTTATGTAGCTTTGTGATTGATGGAGGATCATTGTTAAGCCACTTGTTTTAAATACTTTGAATTTCCAAATTCTGGTAACTCCAAAAAAAAGGAGGGCTTTGTATTCTAAATAAATCCTATATTATAGAAAAGTAGATAGCGTAACCAATGATATTGCGGCTTCCTCTTGGCTCCCAGATTCTGTGAGATTTGCAGGCCATGCTGTTTCCCAGGGAGGGAAATGTAAAAACAGTAACTGCACTGGTATGTAACTTGGGAGCCGAGGGGCTGTCTGGCTATGAAAATAACATGCTTCAGCACAGGAAGAATCCTGTTCCAATTATGAGGGGGAGAAAAATATCTTTAAAAAAAAAAACCCACCAACGATTCCCAGATGAGATTGTTGCTTTACAGTAAGGTCCAGCTTGCTCCCTCCATATTTATGATAACATGATTCTGATGAGGTTCTGAATTTTGCAAACTACTGGAAAAATATAAGCTCTGAAGTATACTAAATTGAAGTGCTCTCAACTTGTCAGAGCATGCAATATTTCCAAACATCTTAAAAACCATGAATTGAGGCAATATCTACCATAGCTGGAGATCTTTCACGCGAATATATATATATATATATATATATATATATATATATATATTTTTTTATTTTTTTTCAGATCTTTTTCCGTGAGATTAAACTTTCGTTTTTAGGGAAAATCCAACATATCAAATCCAATTTTTTTTATTCACGACTGAAGTATCCAATAATTATTATTTTTTTAAATAAAAAAAGAAACAGAACTTTAGCCACTTCATTTGCACTCACCCCCAAATCAATTGTCCACTGGTAAAACAGCGATCAAATACTAAGTGACTAGCATTTTAAAAAAAAAGTAGGAAAAATACACAAATTCATGCTAAAATAGTAGTTTAAAAATGCAGAAACTTTTGAAAAAGGATAAAAACAACAAAATCCACTACTGTATATGCCATCTCATCATCCTATGACCAATTCTTTTCATAGGCTTTTTTTCCCTTCTTATATAGTTAGAAATATTAAGGGTTCTGCTTGTGCTAACACAATGGAAATGCGTGGTGCCAGTGTGAGCAAAACGCATGGGAAGGTTAGTGCTTAGTATGCCAATATGTGCAAAGGTGCCGCACAGATCTCGACATAGAACAGCTGGAGAATGTACATCAAGGATCTTCGAGAACAAAATGAATCACATTTATTGTACAGATCAATTAAGAGCGTAATCACTTTGTGATCTAAGCCCTTCGGTGGGCCTGCATTCACAATTTAAAGGTGTCCTACAAGTTAATCAATAAATATTTCCCATTTCAGCTTTGCTGTATATCTGTGGTTGGTCAACCCTTTCACTGGTGCCAGGACTGTCCATATCTTATAGAATTTCCCGACACTGAACATAGGTTTACTTGTTATTAGATATTTTATGTGCCATACACTTCGCTTTATAGGAGTCAAAGATGGTTATGTAAGACAGTCTCCCTTGTGCAAAAGTGAGACAACGTGCAAAAATAAATAAATAGATTTGTCAAAGGAAAAACTCCTATCAATTTCAATTGGATTTCTTTTCTTTCTTTCATGAATCTGGTGTTTTTTTGTTTTTTTTACATGAATTTTGCCACAAACACCACTAGAATGCCACCCAAAGCACAAGGGACCAATAGAAAATAAACCACAAAAGTAATTCTCATCTCAGGAAGGTATCCAATCTGCAAGAAGAAAAAAGTTCAAACTTCTAATAGCCGCACTGTTCCTGGAGATGAACACTATAATTTCATCTTTGAAGAACTCAAATGTTGTGAACTAAAAGGTTTCACAACTACAACGAATCTACGTAATGAAAGGAGAAATAAAGATATAATTGTTTTAGGATGAAGTAAATGGGACTTACTTGTCTCGGACGATCAGATTACAATGTGCTAGTTATAAACTGGAAGTTAATTTTAGCATTAAGCAAGGATCCAATTACTCTAAACCAAGGATGAATCCAACCGGACATGCTGCACATTCCCACAGACCAATGCAAATTAGAATATAGTCTCAGTTGCATTCTCTATTACATACAGAAAACTCTGTGCAGCAGACTTCTCTTTGTCAATTCTAATAGCTTAACTGATCATCTGTATTTTCAACAGATGTCACTAAAGACCAGATCCACACAGAGGTCTGTTACTGACTTAACGAGGCTCTAGCCTACTGTAACGGTTATTCCCTGTGACTACAGACGCTACTACTACTGTGTATACCTGTATGGCTCTCAGGAGCCTAAGCCTCCGCTCGGGGAGCCTGGGGTACCTACATATAAATATCTCGGGGTACAGCGCCTCCACCTGGGAGGGATCCCAACGGAGTGGGAGGAGGCCCTCACAGGAAACAATCACGATAAGCACACGGGTATAAAACAGGACTGGCTTTACTACACATATGCACATACTTATACTCTATACATGTACAGAATCTGGTCAATACGTTCACTGGGGTAAAATATAACGTAACCCCTCTCCCACCACCGTGTATCCCCACACCGTGTCCAACCATACTATACAGGGCCCTTGGCCACTCTGCCACATAAGTGTCCCCAAGTGATACCCCCACCATTCTGACGTGCTTCTTGCGTTGCTGTACAGTGTTGGTGCACTTTATGGAATGATACCTGCCCGGAGCTCCAACCCTGGGTTCCACATACTACGACAGGGATTCCGCCCGATCCGACGTCGTCCTCCGTACCGCGTTGGATGAATTCCGGTGTGGATAATTTCACCTTAGTCTCAGTGTCTTTGGTGGCGTTCTGAGCCCAGAACCCACATCGCAGGGCTGCACTGCTTCAGCACTGTGTCCCTGACTATACAAACAACTAATGGGGCAGGGTCCCTATCTAGAGTCTGTCCCTATAGCACAACAAGCTACACAGTGGCTCAGGACCTAACTGGGACCTAGGGGGCTGCTGGCCTAATGCAGTGGGTCACTGACCCCTGCACTCACCTCCTTCCCCTAACGTCCTGGTCCTGGCTAACGTGGGCTCAAAACCCCGTGGAATGTATCTAATCCCCTCTGCAGGGAGATCCTACAGCCCTATTGGCTCCCTGGCATCACGTGGGGTCCCCTAAGGCTCATGGGACTTGTAGTCCCTGCTTAGAGCCCTGCTCTGATTAGTCCGTGATCGCGCGCTATCACTGCGCATGCGCAACTGGTCCGGCCGCCGGGGCTCCACTGCGCATGCGCAAACTCGCGCAAGATGGCGGCGCCCTGCATGGGAGCCGCCGGGAAACTCCAGAGTACCGGAGCGCTCCCTGCTCGGCCCCCACCCTCCAGAAATGCCGGCAGGTCTGCCGCTTGACTCCGGCAGCACCCACAATCGCTCCCGGCAGCGGAGGTAACGGGGGTCGCAGGGCAAAGGGGGGCCTGGTTACACTACGTTGATGCCTCATTAAGCATTCCCGTGCATCTTCAAAGCTGAATAATTTAAGGTTAAGCCATGCTATTTTGTCTGGAAAGGGCATTGATTTAACAATGTAACATTGTTTAAATGTCCCAGTCACATGACGTGGGAGAATTTAAACATGGCAGAGATAACGGCACCCCATCGGGGCCCGTAACTCGGGAGGCAGGAGTCCCCGAGGCTGAAATTAATACGTTTGAGCTCCGGAGCTCCGTTTGAGCTTGTTAGAGGCAGCAAGGAGAGTGACCGATTCGGTCTACTCACTGCGCATCTCTTCCAGACTGATGTGGTCCGGTAGGATTCACACAGCGATAGTCCCATTCAGAACCGTACCGTTGCAGAATCTGCACGATGCAATGCTTCGTTGTAGTAAACAGTCTCCTGTGATTAGCAGCAGGAGACTGTGACTGAGAGGTGAGAGGAAGATACAACTGGGCGTTTACTTGGATAGGAATAACTTAAGAGAAGTACCGCACTCCATTAGGGTCACGTGGGAATGGGCTTTGAAGGGCTTTACTAATCCAAAGAGTTGCCCCCCTATTACAGTTACAGACTACTGTTTGTGTTCTTAGTACAGGTAAACCCCGTTATAGCGCGCCCTGTTATACCGCAAAATCGGTTATAACGCGGTTTTCAAGTGGCTCCCGTTTAAAAAATAAAATAAAAATTTACTGCACACACTGCACACACTGCACACACTGCACTGCACACTGCTCGCTGCACACACTGCACACACTCACTGCACACACAGCACAGTTACACACTGCACAGTGCACACTGCACACACTGCACACACTGCACACTGCACACACTCACTGCACACACAGCACACACTGCTCACTGCACACACAGCACACTGCACACATTCTCACTGCACACACATAGAGCCCTCTGGGATTTCAACTAGTCTCAGCCTTGTCATCCTCTATGCAGCTTTCCACCCTGCCCAGAAAATGTCGCTAGGAAAATGTTTGAGAGGCCTCTAGTGGAATTTTTTTTCCATTCTGTCTGCATCGACAGGATGCCAAATCAATACTGTACATTATTTAGTTTCTACTAACAAGCTGCTCGAGGTCTCAGTAGAAAATACACTATTGCAGCGAGTGCGGGAAGACACACTAATAAACAGCTGTCTGGCTGTGAGGAAAACATGAATTGACTGGAAGCAGGTCCATAGTAAAAGGTCACTGAAACCCATGAACTCTTTCTCCCTTTAGAAGATTTACCTGTGTAAACGTGCACCCGACAGCGAACATTCTTAAACATTGGCGTATGGTTTAGATTCAGGCACCCCTCACGTGCACGTGCCGTGCGCATGCGCCGTGCGTGCGGCTCGTGAGGTGTGGATGTTGGCTGCCTGTTCCCCCTGCTCCTCTGCGGTTCCGGCGTGTAATGACCTCATGGCATGGCAACGTGACCCCGCGGGGTCATTTGACACAAGTAAACAAACATAAACATGACATTAAAGTTTGATAAAATGATTAAAAATTGAATAATAATTAACACAAATGAAGTGATAACGTATAACATGTACAAAAAAATACTGTGTGTAAAATAGAATCAAACATTGTAATAAAGTGACATGTAAACAAACCTCTGACCCCTCTGACCCCTCTGTTCATGGTTATCTCTGTCCTACAACACACTGTCCTGTCTGAGAGCTAGTAAAATACTGTAAAATACTGTACATACTGTACTAAGGTACTGTACTTAAGCCCTCCAGATCAGTTGTTAAAAGCCTCAGGTTTTCAACACAAGGAAAAGGCATACTGAAGACCCCTGGCAGGTAGAAATGGCGGAAACTTCAACCAAACGTAAGAGGTTTACTGTTCAAGAAAAAATTGCTGCGCTTGACAGAATAAAATCTGGAGTCACGCAAACCAAAGTGGCTAGAGACCTAGGACTGAATGAGTCTACAGTTCGCGGATGGAAAAAGGAGGAGGAGAAACTTCGTGATGCAGTTAAATCCATAGAAACAGACGATGGACTGAAGCGTAATCGTTTGCGTGAACCTAAAGACAGCCAGTTGGATAAAGCTGTTTTTCAGTGGTTTGTCCAAGAAAGATCCGAAGGCATGCCTCTGTCTGGACCCCATCTGCAAACGCAAGCCAAAAAGTTTTACAGCCAATTTTACGGCAATGCTTCAACCTCCTTCGCGGCAAGTAGTGGATGGCTAGATCGCTTTAAAAGGCGACATGGAATAAGGGAAACCGCTATATCAGGAGAGATACGGTCAGCTGACGATGAAGCTGCATGCTCGTACCCTGCCCAGCTTCAGAAGATAATTGAAGATGGTGGCTATACCGCAGAACAGGTTTATAACTGCGATGAGACCGGACTGTGTTTCAAAATGCTACCGAATCTGGCCTGTAAGAATGACGACCAGCGTACAGAAGGATTTAAACAAATGAAAGACAGAGTGACGGTACTTTTTTGTGTGAACAAAACAGGAAATCACAAACTGAAGCCACTTTGTATTGGCAAGTTTAAATCGCCGCGGTGCTTCCACCATGTGAACATGGGTACTATGCCTTTTGCGTATGACTTAAGCAAAAATGCCTGGATGACTGCCAGTATTTTCAAAAGGTGGTTTCATCAACAGTTTGTACCAGAGGTCCGTAAAAACGTACGTCAACAAAGGCTGGATACAAAAGCTTTGTTGTTACTTGATAACTGCCCTGCACATCCCCCGGCCGATAGCCTTATAAGCCGAGATGGAAAAATAAGGGTCAGCTACTTGCCCAAGAACACGACATCCAAAATACAGCCGCTGGACCAAGGCATTATTGCAACCTTTAAGATGAACTTTCGGAAAACGCTGATACATCGAATCATCACAAGTGATGGATCAGTTATGTCATTTTTAAAAAATGAATCTAAAAGAAGTTTTTTATATTGGTGGCGAAGCTTGGGAAGCGGTCACACAAATGTGCATTACGAAACATAACAGGTGCACGTCCGGTGCCGGCTGACGTCGAAATCGCCAGTGACAGTGAAGACGATGCTGATTTTGAGGGGTTTACGGAGGAAGAAGTCACCGCCGCCAATCTGTTATTTGCAAACTATGTGAATGAAGGCCTCACAGAACAGGAAATGGCCAATACCGAACGAGTACTGGAACCGTTCCTTGATACGGAAAGTGGGGTTACAATTGACTCTTGGGTCGATGGGGACAGCAGCTGTCCTACTCATGAACATGACGGGCTCAGAAATCATTCAAAGCCTTAGCAGTGAAAATACTGAGCTGGATACTACAGAAGACGATGAGGACGAGGAACCAGAGCCGCCACCAAAGATCACAGAGGCGCTGGTGGGATTACAAACAGGACTTCAATTTCCAGAGTCAGAAAACGTTGATTCAATTACAATCTTGCAATTAAAAAGAATCATTGAAATCATCAAAAAGAAGAAAAGAGATGCACTGAAACAGACAACACTTGATAGTTTTTTTAAAGTGTAATCTCAAGCTGTTTTTATTATGTTCAGTACTGTATGTTTTTTGTTGTACAGTTGTTACATGAACACAGAGTGCATTACACGGTTTTCACTTGAATTAGGAATTACAGCACAGTTGTTAATGTTAAAACAGCAATGTACAATAACTGGAATGTTACATGTACAGTACTGTTTAAAAGCAGTTGCGAGTTCAGTATGTGCTGTATCTACAGTGGATACTGTATGTGTTTTTGTGTTTTGAGCAAAAAGTTATTTAACGTTCAGTACTTTATTTACAGTATTTATGAGAAATGAACAACACGACAATTGGTGTTTTCAATACAGTACTTTATTGTACAATGCATCAATAAAAGTGTTAATACTGTACAATTGTGCTTTTTCTGTATTTTTATTCTACTGCTGATGTTTTAAACACACACCGACACACTGTCACACACACACCGACACACTGTCACACACACACACACACCGACACACTGTCACACACCTACACACACACCTACACACACACCTACACACACTTAGACACACCTACACACACTTACACTAACACACTTACACACACCCTTACACTAACACACTTACACACACACTTACACTAACACACTTACACACACTCACACACAGCACATGTCTGGATGTGGAGAGCATTGCACATGGCTCATGTAAACAAAGCAGGGACACCACAGTCCCTTCTTTGAAACCCGATCCCATGCACATGCCCAGTGATCTTAACACAGCAGTTGCTGGCCATTCCGAACACTGACAGACACCTGGAGCAGAGCTGCAAGATGCCAGGTAAGATATTTGTGATTTTTTTTTTAATTGGTCATTAAGTATTGTGCAGTGCATTATTTATTATCCCTAGGAGAGATGAAATTTCGGAGAAGAATATGAACATTTTTTAAAGAAATTTTCTTTTTGTTGGGGGGGGGGGGCAGGGGCTGGGGGTCTTGAGGATTGGATTTAAGAACCTCTGTTCTAAAGGCATCAATCACTTGGTTTTTACCTATTGAGTATATTGCTGTCATTCCATGGTCCTACTTGAAACTGCACTTTTCAAATTACAGAACAAAATATGTAATTGGTAGTAAAAACAGCTATTCTTAAGGATGACAATCCTTGAATTTGTTATACTGTATATAGTGTAAAAAGTTGCGCTCCAGGTCGTTCCTTCAAACTGAACATGCTGGACTTAGCTTTACCAAATACTGTACTGTATTGTGACGGTTTTTTTTGCAATCGGCTTCATCTGTGGTTCTCAACCCTTTTTTGCATGTGGGACAAACTTGAAACCCAGAAATAGGCTGAGGATCACAAAGGATTTCCCTCACATTGGATTGACAATTAATCCCCACTGCCCCCATTGAGCTGAGTTCACCCAGTCTAAGCCCCTTCATCAACCGTATTACCCACCCCCCCCCCCCAATTCACCCGCAGATCCCCACCCTATCTTTCTTTACCCCCCGTCTCTTTTGATGGACCGCGTCACTGGCGTGGGGCAGAGGAGTGTTTTGGAGCATAGTGCCCGGTCCCAAGCCTATCCGCGTTGGGGCGCTTGGCGGTGATGCTGTCAATCCGAACCGAGCTTCGGAGATTTGTGGCTCAGAGAATTAAGGGGCACAAGTTTTCGATGCGTGGCGGTGAATAACCGCGCTACTCCACACCAGCCACTCGACCCATACGGCCTAGCATTGCTAAATACACGAGAGGTTTGATATATAACCAGCTCAAGGTTAATATCCCCATAGCTCAGCACCTTTCTTCTTTCTAACTACAGTAATTTTTTTTGCGGCGGCCATTTTATTTTTGCGCGACCCCGTTACTAACGCGGTGGTCTCGGGGTGGACCCCGAGGACCGCGTTATAACGGGGTTTACCTGTATTGTCTAATGTCTTTTTCCTCTGTGTCAGCACTGTATTCCTTATACTTTGCTATGCCAGTGTATTGGTGATTTGCTGTATACTTTATATTTCATTGCGCTTTCTCCTTCGAGCTATAGCTTTTTAAGAGGTGGATGTTCACTGCCTCTCGGTTTGTATATTTTATAGCCTTCGGTTACCATTGTGATATATGACACTTTGATTTACATTTTGTGTTGCTACATATATTAGTATACTCTTAGGTGGTTGCACGATCAGCGGTTAGGCTCATTATAGCTTTTTTTGCTGTGGGTAGCATAGACATACTATCATGCTTTAAAGATTGTATATGGTTGGCTATTTTTCTGTGTGCAATATGAAGCACATGATCGTGCCTTAGAATTTATACTACAGAGTGTATACTGGATGTGTTGTACTTTCCACTTGTTAATTATACTGTTTGGATTTTGATGTGTAGTTAATTTAAAAAAAACTTTTTTTATGAACATTAGGCTGCAGCCACACTGCCGCTGACCGCGCGGTGCTTATAAGGTTACTTCTAGCAATTTAAATTTAGACATCCCCGCTCACACGGTGCGAGTGCAGGCAGACACGCCCACCCACGCTTGGCGCTTACATTAACACAAAAAACTGACCTTGAACCACGCTCAGCTTGCCTGCAACGCCCTCGCGTGCACGCTTGCAAAATAGCGTGGACACCCTTCGCTCATGCTTGGAGAGTGAGCGGTGTCAGCGCCAGCGTGGCCGCAGCCTTAGGCCGAGTCCATGGTCAGCGCTTAGGCGCTGACCCGTTCTGAAGCGCGCTGACGCTTGTCAGTGAGCCCCTGCAGCCGCAATGAGAGCGGCTTTAGCAGGGGCTCGCGTACGCTTCCGCAGGCGTGCGGAGGCGTACCACTTAATTTTCTTTTCGTTTTGGCGCTCACGGAAGTGCAGGGCCGGTCACATGAGCGGTTCGCCCAATGAGGGCGAACCAGCTCCGTGACGTCACTGGCCCGCCCCCCCCGAAACCCCCCTGGACGACGCGCGAACTAAGGCCAGGGAAAGCACCCACTTTCCCTCAGCCTCAGCGCGCCTCCGTACGGCTGCATTTACCATGGACTCAGCCTTAGAGTTGTATTCTTCAGGGGTATCAGTCAGCCCGGTTAGATTCTCTGTTTCAGTGCTCAGGACATTTGTTTAGTCTTGTAGTATTTCAATACATAGTATATAGAAAAACGTTGGAATTGCAGAGTTAAAGCTGCAGTACGTGTGGTTTAAAAAATAATAATAATTAGTTGTGTACTATGAGAAAATACTTATGCATTTTGTTTTTTTAAAACAACTCTGAATTACTGTAATGTATTTTAATCTACTAAGCATTTTTTGTTTCTACAGCAACCATTTACAAAGTCGCACCCCCTTCCTCTTCTGAAACAGGCTCTGGCACACCCTTTTTGAGTCCTGCCTCTCTCTAGCAGTGCACCAATTGTATCTAGTGACTGCCTGGTCACATGATCTTCCCCAATTAACTTTGCATCTTTGGTCCTCTTCTGCTACACTGACAGCCATTTAGTAAACTCCGAGCTGAATCTTCGCCAATCGATCGGTAACTTAGCTAATTATGGATTGTATTAATGCACATATTAAAGGGGGAAATAATAAAATAAAATAAAAACAGCAGCTTGGACTGCTGCTTTAAAACGTATAACACTTTAGCCTTTTCTGATATAGGGGGGTATTTTATGTCTGTGAAAAACAAAACTCCTAATATTCACATGTTGCTTTACGAGAGCATACTAATTCTGCTGACAAATAGAACATTTAAAACTATTTATACTACCAATCTGGCCGAGTTGCTCATACAAAATGTAATCATAGGGGGTCATGAACTAAGCTCCGTGAAGTCACTTTTAGTGCGCAAAGTGCTCTTAGAACGTGACGTTGCGCTGAACCCGATGCAATAAGCAATGCAAACAGGCACTTTGCGCTCTAAAACTGACTTTTTTCAGGAATTTTTTCTAAGTCCAACTTTGCTCGTTCGTTACTCTGTTTGCGTTAAATTTTGCCCTTAAGCGGGATGCACTAAGCAACGCAACCTTAGCGTACGCGAAAGTTGCGTTGATCAGAACACGTCAGCTCAAGGAAGACGCAAAAAAAGTTGGAAAAAAAGTTATTTTTGCATGCGCAAAACCCATACAACAGGCCGGCGGGTGTCCCCGGCTGACCCTGCAGGGGTCCCCGAGGGAGCCCAGGGGTCACGCAGGGGTCCCCGGCTCACAAAGCGGGGGTCCCCGCGGGAGTGCGGGGGTCCCCCCGGAGTTCCGGGGATCCCCGCAGCTGTCTCGGGGTCCCCGTGGGAGTTCCGGGGTACCCGCGGGCCTGCGGTACCAATGTTGCGCCTCCAAAAATAATAAACAATATTTATAACTAAATACAACCCACTAACATATACAATACAGTAATGGGCAAAATTACTATTATCCACATATGGATAATAATACATTTGCCCATTTTAAATACATATAACTTTCAATAAATACAGTAAAAACATATTACACTTACCTTTTACAGGCACCCAAGATGAAGGCCGTCTTCATCCTCATCTTCATCCTGCCCATGCCCCCTCCGATGCTGCAAAAGATACACAAGAATAAAAACATCCAATGTAATGTCCCCTAACCCCTTAATCACCATAGCGGTTATTAACCGCTACAGCAATTAAGGGGTTAACCCACCCTCACCCATCACTCGGGAAGCCTACATACCCTCCCCCAATACAACCCCACCCCGTGAGGCCTAACCACCCTCACCCACTATACAGCCGGGAGGCCTACCCACATACCCTTGGGGCCAATACCCCCTCCCCCACCCCCAGTACCCACAATAAAAACAATACACAGCCCCACAATAAACATCATTCTATTTAATAAATACATAACCCACCCCCTGTGCCCCCCCATAAATACATGATTTATTATTTTACATACAGGGTTCATACCCCAGGCCCACGGGAGTCCCCTATGGGCCTGATGGGTCACCTCACAGACCTACAGGTGTCCAGCATCATGTTTCACACAGGGTCTGGAGGCCTGTTGGTGGGTCCCGCCAGGCGCCATGGTCCACAAGGTGGTCTCCGCAGGTCACCGTGGGCCACAATGGGGTCCCCATGGTAGGCCCGCGGATGTCTGGGGGGCCCCGGGTCAGACCCACAGGTGTCCGAGGGGCCTCGGGTGGTTCCCACGGGAGTCTGGGGACCCACGGGTGGTCTCTACGGGTCCGCGGTGCCCCCAAAGATGAGGGGCCACCGGTTCTTCCCCGCAGGTGTCCCCCGTCGACCCGACAGCCTGGTACCCGTGAGAAGCCAGAGGATACCGCAGGCGGTCTCCAGAGGTCCCCCGCAAACCAAAAGGAACCAACCCTGTATGTAAAAAAAAGAAACCGGACCTATACATTAAATACATTAATCCCCTCCCCCCCCCCCCCCCCGTAATACACGGATATGGATAATAGATTATTTGCCCATTATGAAACTGTAAGTAATCCGCTCCTGGGTTTTGCTGAAACCTTGTCCTTACAGAACCTTGCAGTTTGTAGGAAAACCTTCCCTTTACCTGCAATCAGAATCACCTGCTTCTGCAATTGGACTGCAGCCTGCTTCATGCTGCCTCCTGTGTTTGCCACAGCCTGTGTCTGGCCTGTCTGGTCTTCTGGTCTTAGTTCACTGTTACTGGCAGACGCCACCGCGCGGCCGCGGTTACACTGAAGCCCCAGTGTTTCTTGTCCTGTCTGCAGTACCTGTTCTCTGTTTTCCAGTCCTGCAGAGGTCTACATCGGTGCTTCCGGATACCTACTGCATATTCTCCTTGTAGAGGCCTGCATCATTGTTACCTGCTGCAATCTCCTGCTCCCGGTGGTCTCCACTACTCACAGCTGTACCTGGCTAGGGGGTGCTGTTATGTGCTGACGCACTGGATCCCCTATTCTCTCCTGCAGAGGCCTGCATCGGTGCTTCCGGATACCTGCTGCATATTCTCCTTGTAGAGGCCTGCATCGTTGTTACCTGCTGCAATCTCCTGCTCCCGGTGGTCTCCACTACTCACAGCTGTACCCGGCTAGGGGGTGCTGTTATGTGCTGACGCACTGGATCCCCTATTCTCTCCTGCAGAGGCCTGCATCGGTGCTTCCAGATACCTGCTGCATACTGCTGCGGCAGAGTTTATTCGAGCATTTGCCCGTTCTCTGCCGCAGCAGTAGCCTGGCGTGCGCCCGAGAGTGACGGGCGCGCGCCGAAGCAGCGGAAGAGCGCCCTCCGATCGGGGCGCTCTCCCTACCGCTGCCGGGTCCGCCGGGTCCCCCGGAACCCCCTGCCGCTGTCCCGCGATCGCGGGACACCAGGGCTCCCTCGGGGAGCCCCTGGACGCGCGTGCAGGGGGCGCACGCTCCCGATGACGCGTGACCGCGAGGGGCGGCCACTAGCAAGCCGGGAGATTTCCCGGCTTGCGGTACCGACCACACTCGGATAAAGTGTGTCGGTACTGTATTCTCCTTGTAGAGGCCTGCATCGTTGTTACCTGCTGCAATCTCCTGCTCCCGGTGGTCTCCACTACTCACAGCTGTACCCGGCTAGGGGGTGCTGTTATGTGCTGACGCACTGGATCCCCTATTCTCTCCTGCAGAGGCCTGCATCGGTGCTTCCGGATACCTGCTGCATATTCTCCTTGTAGAGGCCTGCATCGTTGTTACCTGCTGCAATCTCCTGCTCCCGGTGGTCTCCACTACTCACAGCTGTACCCGGCTAGGGGGGCTGTTATGTGCTGACGCACTGGATCCCCTATTCTCTCCTGCAGAGGCCTGCATCGGTGCTTCCAGATACCTGCTGCATATTCTCCTTGTAGAGGCCTGCATCGTTGTTACCTGCTGCAATCTCCTGCTCCCGGTGGTCTCCACTACTCACAGCTGTACCCGGCTAGGGGGTGCTGTTATGTGCTGACGCACTGGATCCCCTATTCTCTCCTGCAGAGGCCTGCATCGGTGCTTCCAGATACCTGCTACATATTCTCCTTGTAGAGGCCTGCATCGTTGTTACCTGCTGCAATCTCCTGCTCCCGGTGGTCTCCACTACTCACAGCTGCACCCGGCTAGGGGGTGCTGTTTTGTGCTGACGCACTGGATCTCCTGTTCCTGTCTTCGTTTGGAGCACCTTCGCCCAAGCGTCCTGTTGCCGAACCCCAGCATGGATATTGTTTACCCAGCCTTCTCCTATCCTGACCCCGGCTTGTCCACGGATTATCCTGCCTTCTCCAGTCCCGACCCTGCTACGTACGACTATGGAATTCGCAACCCGGATCAGGCTTCGTGGTCTAAGGTCGGTGTATATCTTTCCCCACCTCAGCCCCGCGGTCCGGTCCAGGTTTGTGGTGAGCACGTCCGTTACAGTATGACCAGCCACACAAACTCGGACCCCGCTGAGGTGGTGTTAGGCCGGTTCCCCTCTGAAAACCTGGCCCTCTGTGAAAACCGGTCCCAGTCTGTAAATCAGCCGCTGTCTAAAGATCAGTATATTTTTGAGAGACTACCTCCGCCTGAAACCCAGTACCTGTTTTTTGGCCTAAACCCATATGGGAAACAGCTCCGTAAAGGACTCCTGATTAAGGCCCATCGCCTTAGAGAGTTAAAACAGACTATGATTTCCTATGTTCCTGCCGCTGGCTCCCCTGTGACCTGGGAAGATGTGAATCCTGTGAAACTGGCGCAGATTCAAAATTTGTTTCATGAATTATCCCTATCGTTGGACCAGCACATTAGAGAGCAGGATCCTATCCTTGCCTGTGACGCTATTATGGGACTGCTTCCCGGCGCTACCAGTCCTGTTGCTAAATCCTTGGGGTTATCTCTTTCTGGAAATAATCACGCTGATTTTGTTCCTCTTAAGCCTAGGGGAGAAGCTGCCACGGTCCCTAGTCCTGATTTAACCTCCCTCTCTGAAAGCCCGTCCCGTCCTGAAAGCCTGTCCCGTCCTGAAAGCCCGTCCCTGTCTGAAAGCCCGTCCCTGTCTGAAAGCCCGTCCCTGTCTGAAAGCCCGTCCCTGTCTGAAAACCCGTCCCTGTCTGAAAACCCGTCCCTGTCTGAAAGACTGTCCTTGCCTGGAAACCTGACCCTGTGGAATAGAACTACCCAGTCTGGAAGATGGTTCACACTCTCTCCCCAGAGCATGAGACAGAGGGATCGCCCCGAGGCCAGTCTCACTGCTCTCTCGCAGTCCCTCTGCGCTGAAAAGCCTCCTACTAAACATTTTTTTTCTTGGGAACCCCTAGCTAATGTTACGTATCTGCAGCTTAAAGAAGAAATTTTCATGACCCCTGTCTCGGACCCAATTCCTTCTTTCCCTGACTCTCCTGCCATGTCTAAGTCTAGTACAAGTTTTCCTGATTTTTCTTCTGTGTTGGGGATTTCCAGTTCTAACCCTGAGACTTTTGTTCCTAAGCCAGGTGTATCACTCAATTTGCTAGGGACAATGGGCCTGGACATTAAGAAGAGAACTGTTTCAGTATCTTTTAGTGAACCCTCCCGCCCTCTACCCTCGCTAACCAGTGACCGGATTACTTTTGGAGCAAAAGATTCTCACAAACCTCTATGTGCTTATTTCTGCAGTATCATTGCTTTTCCAGGATATTCCTCTACCACATCCGACCAACTATCAGTCTGCCTTGACTTGTTCTCGGGGGACCGGGCATCTGGCTTGTGCCCTTCTGACGTCCCTGTTCTGGACTCTCCTGTCTTTCCACTACTCTGGATTTCCAAATATTTTTGTGATTCTCTCTGCGTGTCAAGAATTGCAGTACCACCGTACTCATGTGTAAAAATGGCACTCGCCAATGAACTGTTGGATTACGGCCCTACTTCCCGCCTAAAACAGTTCAGGAACAATTCTAAGTCCCCCAAGTCTATTATGGATCGCCCGGAGTTCGATCCTGAAGAGGGGGGTACTGTAAGGAATCCGCTCCTGGGTTTTGCTGAAACCTTGTCCTTACAGAACCTTGCAGTTTGTAGGAAAACCTTCCCTTTACCTGCAATCAGAATCACCTGCTTCTGCAATTGGACTGCAGCATGCTTCATGCTGCCTCCTGTGCAGCTCTCTCTCATTGGCTGTCTGTTCTACTTAACTCCTGCCCCGCCCACCAGGAAGTTGCTGGTCATAGACCTTCTAGTAACTGTGTATGCCACAGCCTGTGTCTGGCCTTCTGGTCTTAGTTCACTGTTACTGGCAGACGTGGCCGCGGTTACACTGAAGCCTCAGTGTTTCTTGTCCTGTCTGCAGTACCTGTTCTCTGTTTTCCAATCCTGCAGAGGTCTACATCGGTGCTTCCAGATACCTGCTGCATATTCTCCTTGTAGAGGCCTGCATCGTTGTTACCTGCTGCAATCTCCTGCTCCAGGTGGTCTCCACTACTCACAGCTGTACCCGGCTAGGGGGTGCTGTTATGTGCTGACGCACTGGATCCCCTATTCTCTCCTGCAGAGGCCTGCATCGGTGCTTCCAGATACTTGCTGCATATTCTCCTTGTAGAGGCCTGCATCGTTGTTACCTGCTGCAATCTCCTGCTCCTGGTGGTCTCCACTACTCACAGCTGTACCCGGCTAGGGGGTGCTGTTATGTGCTGACGCACTGGATCCCCTATTCTCTCCTGCAGAGGCCTGCATCGGTGCTTCCAGATACTTGCTGCATATTCTCCTTGTAGAGGCCTGCATCGTTGTTACCTGCTGCAATCTCCTGCTCCCGGTGGTCTCCACTACTCACAGCTGTACCCGGCTAGGGGGTGCTGTTTTGTGCTGACGCACTGGATCTCCTGTTCCTGTCTTCGTTTGGAGCACCTTCGCCCAAGCGTCCTGTTGCCGAACCCCAGCATGGATATTGTTTACCCAGCCTTCTCCTATCCTGACCCCGGTTTGTCCACGGATTGTCCACCTACTAAGCACTAAGTACATACAATTCCCCTTATGAATGTAGATTCTCTCAACAAGTTATATTACTTCCCCCGGAGTCTATCTAGTTGCAGACTGCGTGAGCTTGCCCCCTTGTAATACCCCCGACAAAGAGTGCACGAAAACTAGCATGGAAATACGAAGTAACGAAGGTCTCTCCATTCCACTGCTAAAGCAGTTTAGCAAATTAACTTCATACTTCATGTTGGCATAAATCAGTGGCAACCAATTAACATTATTAGATAGCCAATTTCCTAAAGCATCTCTAAGGATTAAGGGTTTATGAGTGTCTTGCCCTTCCACTAGAAATGTTACCGTATGAGAGTTTTTTTTTTTTTTTTTTCATCTATGAAGAACTCTTCTGTTGGTCCAATAAAAGGTATCACAACCTACAAGAAATCTTTCCCTTTCCCTGAAATGGTAATAAAAAACACCCAAACACGTGTTGTATCCAACGAAAAGTTGAACCTACATAATATGGACCCAGCAGTAACAGCTACCAAATGTTGAGACGTATCCCATAGAAATAAATTATACCCTTTTTTGTGTTGTTAAAAAGGAGCAAAGCATGCATTTAAAACAACCGAGTAAATTATATCTCTGTAATTCCTTAATACCCTATTAAGGAATTACAGAGATATAATTTACTCGGTTAATCTAACATTTTTGTTGTGGTAATGTGAACACATTACTGAGCCCAAGTCTTCCTTTCCATGGACCATTTAAGGGTTAATATATAAGAGATTGGTTTCAAGTACACAAGATATAAATATGCACGACAAGAGAGGGGGCGTCATACTCCTGATGAAGCCGATCACTCTATTGGCGAAACGCGTACAGTAGGACCGGCCAGAGCTAGAGAAGATTGGTGCCGAGCCACTGTCAATCACAGAAGCCTTACCGGAAGTGACGTGACACATTGGAGACCATGAACGAAGCCGAGCTACCAAACGCTGCTTGAGAGGACTGCAGCAGACGGCGGAGTATTGTGGAATCCATCAAACACAGAACGGAGGCGGCAGGGTGAGCTTCAGCAATATCCGACCTATGCTTCATTCACTTGAGTGATATATGCTGTTTTAACATTTTATTATTGTAAGTGCGCTTTCTTAAGCCTCTATATAAAGGAATACCATTCTATCATTGATCTGCACCATGGGTATTTTTCTCTGTCCTCATGTTCCACCATCCTAATGATATTCAGGTTGGAGTGAATCTATGCCGGTGTGTAGAAGATTGAACACATTTCCAGTAACCTGTTGTTGCCCATACACTACTGTTATCCTGTGAGTAGGCTGCACATATGAGCCAAGACATCCAGTGAATTACTATACACCTGATTCTACCGTCTGCACTTAGATTGTTTCTCTTGTTGTTGCTTTTTTCCATATGCTCCCCCTGGGTGCAGACTAAAAGCATGTATAACAAAATGTAGCGGTGTTTCCCCCACCCTATGGAAGATTCCCGGGTTTCCAGGTGTATAGTGCTGCTGTATATCTGTGGCTCACAGAAGATCTGAGATCCTGCTGATGTTGTTGGGGAAACCGGACAGGCTTTAGGGATGATATCTGGTTCGCCTTCATTCGTTGGTCAGCGCCTCCATCTGCCACAGGCTCCAGGAGTGCTGGAGTCCCTGCGGAAGAACTCTCTCATACTCCCCCTGACAGACTGCAAGCCCCGGCAGGAGTATATTTGATAACAGGAACATCTTTATCCTTCTCCATTATAGAGTACAGCATACAGGCAGCATTGCATACTATAACACTGGCCTCCAGCCTCAGGATGGTCCATGAACTCAACCCCCAGTCATGGGCTCCAGAGGTCGGTCCTATCTAGTCCCCTACTCCCTGATGGAGCAGGGGGTATGGTACTCACTCCCACTCCCTTAAGGGAGGGGATAGGTGGCAGAGCCCCAAACACCTCTTCTGTGAGACCAGTCTCTCTCAAAGGGAGAGACACAACTGACTAAATTTAGGAAGTGCAACCCCTTAACTCCCTGGGGGAGGGTTCAAGGTCTGAGCCCAGATTGGGCAGAACACAGGCCTCGTCATGCCTCCCCCTGTCACTCAAGGAGCTGCTTACTGCTGGGGAAACCCCAGATTAGGCCTAACACTGCCTGCACTGTACCATGATCTACATGTCAGGCAGGTCAGTGTAGTAGCCAAAACCAGGCATGGCTACACAAATATAACATGAACATTGAATGTCTTCATGATGACATAAAATCAATGAAAATACACTGCACTGTCTTTGTGTCTTCCCCTTCTGGCCTCTCTGCCACCCACATTTTGTGGTGAGTTCTTTGGGGCAACTACTTAAATCAATCTATACAAGTGAAAGGCACTTGTACTGGTTAGTTAACACTTTGCTAGCTGAATATTCATTTACCATCATAGGGGTAGATACGTAAAGCTCCGTTAAATCTGGGCTACGAACGTTACGTTACCTAAATAGCTAACATCCATTAGTTTTCCTGGGTTTAACGGGTATACTCAAAGCGAAATACATGCAAAACCAATGGTTGTTAGTTGGTCATTAGCATAAGCTTAAAACCATGTGAAGTTAACTCTGCCTTGCGTTAGCTTCAAGTAACATTGTGTTAAGCCTGTCTTACCCAAAGGTGGCGATACTACCATCAAGTAAGTCCCTGAATAGTTGTTTAATTAAAAGTAAAAAAAAAAAAAGAGAGAGGACGGAGAGGAAAAGAACCTTGTAAAAACCAATACGATAGTAAAAAACCATATCACTTAACTAGACCCTGTAAATGACCTATTTCAGGTTCTGGATGTGAGTGAGGACAAGTTTAGCTACGACCTAACTAATGGAACGTTAAATCTCTGCATTAACTATAATGGAGCTCTCTGAATATGCGCTGTTAGAGGGAAGGTCTCTTTTGCATATCATTAGCAGAAACGTTCCTTATAGTAAAGCAAGAGCTCATTACGACTGAAAACAGCACTTAATTGCATCGTTAGTAAGCTTTGAAGATCCCTGTTGGCACATAAGGATACGTTAACTGAAAGTACTTTTGAGGATCTACCCCTTAAACGGCTAAACTTTTGGAAAATTACTACAATAGAAAAAAAAAAAAAAAGAGAGAAAAACAAGCAAAATAAAAATGAATGACTTCTCTATTAAATAATGACGAATTAATATAAACGGCAAATAACAGATGTACAGGATATTTTTTTTACTGTGGCTACTATAAGTGTATCTTGTAGATCAATACAGATGCATTGAATTCTGTCATCATGCCATCTTATTATGCTAGCTAATACACAAGGAGATGAAAGTGACTTGACTATGATCAAAGAACTCATCCCAAAGGACTGCTTCAAGATCTCCAGTTAAATGTGACATGTCAAGTTAAGGAGTTCTGGATTTATAATGCATCAATGCGCAACAGGGTGCAAAACAATAGAAGAATACCAGATTAACATCTATTTACACACAGACACATGATCGATCAGGAGGTCCCTGCTCACAACTACATATCAACATGCAGTACACCGATAGGAAAAGCTTCATTAACATTTGCTGCCCCGTTCAGATCGAAGTATTTGTAATATGAATATGATGTGATTGGGAGGTTAAAATGGAGAAAGTTATTGCATACAGACCATGGAGACCCATCTCTCAAAATAATATGCAACATGCTGAAGGGTCCAGCAGAGTAGTCCTATGAGAAAGAGATCCTCTCTGTTATTATTTTAAACTGAGCTGATAGATAATTTGCTAGTACAGGGGGAACCAATTCCAGTCATCAAGACCCACCAACAGGTCAGGTTTTCAGGATATCCCCACTTCAGCAAAGGTGGCTCAATCAGTCCCTGCTTCAGCACAGATGGCTCAATTAGTCCTGCTTCAGCACAGGTGGCTCAATTAGTCCTGCTTCAGCACAGGCGGCTAAATCAATACTTTCTTGCCTCAGTTTATTTTCTGTATCTAAATAGCAAACCTACCAACCACCTATAATTAAGATGTGTTGAAAAGATTGTTAGCTAATAGAGATATACTGTACTAAAGAATGTCTGTGGATAAACCTTCCTAATAGCCATAGTTCACCTCTGAATTAGCACAGAGGTTCAACAATGTGCGCACTGGCAGCGGAACTGGTTTCAAATATCCCACAGAGATCAAACACACTTACTTGCTACAAACAGCATGCACATTATAACATATAAAGTACGGCACGCATAACGTGGAATTAAATGCATTACAGGCACGTGGATTTAAACCAGGGGAATTTGGGACGGATCCCAAAGCCAGTCCCCTTGTGACCTGGAATACTGCAAGTCCCCAATGGTAACATTATATTGTAAATAAGTCAGAACACGTATACGAGGGAAGAGACCTGACAGCGTTGGGCATTACAGAATAAAACTCTACCATTAAGTATGGTCCATGGTTACAGACCAAGTCTTTAAGCTATTAGAAAATAATGTCAGGTAAGTGGGATAAGCTATGTTTTCATGCATTTACAGTATTCTGCTCCCTCCCCCCATGTGCAGTGCTATATAAAATTGACATCAGTGGAATGTGCTAAATATGAATCTGTACAAAGTTTAAACTTACATTGCTATAAGATATCAAGACACATACGGTTTAACTTTGGGGCATTGCTCCAGATGTATAAAAGAGAAAAAAAACCCTGATTTCTATGGGATTTTTGTCTTTGGTATATAGTGTATGGTGAAGATTGTTGGCCAAGAATAGCACCACTTTTGCCTTGATACATTTGGTGCAGAGTTAAAAGGATACACTTATGAATCAAAATGCACTAAACGTTGTAGGATTGTAACTAGAGATCTACAGTATGTAGTTATAATAATTATCTTTAAGAGAAGGGAACACAAGCTTAATAATGCCCTGAACTGCACCTCAGTGTGTGCAGACAGCATGGGTGATACTGTATAGTGGTCAATGACTGCAAGAGCTTCCAAAGTAACATCCCACAATGCCTTGTTGCTGTGGATGCAAAGCATTGCGGGGAGCGACTTTGGAAGTCCTGGGACATTTGGAACCGTTGTCCAGGCTCTTCCACTATTGGCCACTGAACCCTTTAGAGATACCCACGGAACCCCGGTTGAAAATCACAGGCCTAGCATCATCAACATCCGATAGGTAATATCGCACCTGGAAAAAATCTGGTGCTTTTACGCAATTTTATCATTGCGGTCAAATTTTCACAGGTGCCATATCTTAAGTATATAGTCATCATGCAGTAATTAATACAACCGATAATTTGCAGTTAATTACCATTTCACAATAAAATGGGGTTGGGAGAGCTTGGTTGGCAAAATCTTGTCATCACAAATGGAGGGAAACACATGGTACAGCAACAAAGCATATTGTGGTTGCTGTACTATGTGTTCCTGTGACATCGTCTGCAACAGCCCTAGTCACTATAAAAGTCAGACAACGATGAGGCCTCCTTTAGTGGTTGAAGATTACAGATGAAGATAGAAGACAAGTACTTGAAAGAAAATGAGAAAAAAAAAGTTGAGGGTCAAGTTGAGGATCCCACATCACAGGCCCATCAATGAGGCTAGATTTTGGGCCATTGAACCATGGATTCATTTTTGTATTTTTTAAAAATTATTATTATTATTTGTTCGGGGTCATCAGACTTTGAATAGTTTTTTGTGTCTTTTTTATGGCTGGGCATCAGCTCATTATTAGGATTGGTTCCAGGGGGCTACAGCTCTGAAGAGGAGGATGGCCTTTATCTGGGATGGAGTACGTGTTTTTGTACTTCTAGTGGGCAAACATCCTATTAGTCACATTTGAGTAACAGAGCTATTACTCTACGGGGGGAGTTATTTGGGGTAGTAAAAAAAATACCCCATTATTTTGATATAGATGACTTGCACTTTAAAAATAATGCATTTTGTGGGACTATTATACTGTACAACATTTGATGACTTTAGGCCTATGACTTTACCATTTGCAAACTGCATGGTTAAATTATACAATAGTTTTCTATAGTGGAAAAAGACAAAATAATTACATACAACTCGGTCTATTTGGACTGATTAGATTTTAAGCTCTTTGGCAGAGACTTGTTTCTCCCAATGTCCATTTATGTCTTGAAGGCCCCCATTCCATCTATATTATACACTCATTGGTCAGGCCCCATCGACATTTGGCCACAGGGGGACTCTCCACTTTGACAAGAAGGTAAGTTTTATGATATGGAGCATAGTTTAGGGGTTTTAGTGGTGGATGTAGAAAAAATGTCATGCGATTCAAAAATTAATTTGGTTTTACTAGAATAAATTTCATTAAGGAAGGGTTTCCCGTAGAAATGCAAGCTTGCGTCTTTAGAACCATTACACATTCAAGTGTATGTTTGACAGATTCTGCTGACTGGCTCTGTACGCCTTTAACTTCTATGAAAATGAAAGATATCATGACTAAAAATATTCTTACTGAAGTTCTGCTATTTTTTTTTTTTTAAATAATATTTTTCCTAGTTTCTACACATACGGCAATTTTAACAGATGTGTTCCCACTGACTGCTTGCTATTTTAATTACAAACAAAAACTATTGGCAATTACTATGTAACACCTTTCCCCCCCCCCCCAATCGCAGATAGGGACCATGTGGGGAAATCTACACTTGTGTTACCGGGTGTGCCTCGTCACCTGATAGGCTCACAGAAGGCCTGAACCTCCGCCACTGGGAGCCTGGGGTTACCTGATCCGTCGTCGAACACAGCGCCTCCACCTGTAAGGGTTCCCACCTGAGTGGGATGGTCCTCTTACAGGAACCACAATAATAAAACACGCACACAGTGTATGCTAATAACTGTTTACTATTGTAACTACTAATAATAGCTCCGGTACCTGTACCACACAGAATAATGCGTATACACAAATACATGGATGTGCACCGGGTGCACACATCAACATAGGCATTCCCCAAAGTACCTTATGTCCAAACCCCACCCACGTGTGTTGGAGATAGCGCTATCCCTGGACGTGTTGGTGCACTCTTTAAAGATACCTGCCCGGGCTCCAGCCACGGGTGCCGCTATACACTGAAGTGGATTCGCCTGATCCGACGTGATGTCCTCCTACGCGTGGGGTGACTTCCAGCGTGGATAATATCACCGCAGCTCTGCACCGTCTGTACTTTGACTGGGATCCGTCTGCAACCGGCTGGCCGCAGTCACTGCTTGGCGGGGCCTCCGAGAAGATAGTCTCTATATAACTCTGGGGGGGGGGGGGGTCTGAGCCCAGACCCAGTAATCAGGCTGCGCACTACTGAGTGGCTTCTAACTTAACCAAATAGCTGAAGGGGCAGAAATCCTCAAGTAGGGCCTGTCCCTGAAGCAACCACAAACTGGGGGCAATGGTAACTTATCTGGGGCCTTTGGGGGTAACTAGGCCTAGTGCCAGGGGCTACTGCTCCCTGCACACACACCCTAGCTCACCCAGCTCCCAGCTCCAACTGACACTCTTTTTAAAAAGTCTAAACTGTCATCTCTCACAGCTTCACTGGTTGCCTAGCAACATGTAACTGCAGCCTCTCTTAACTGTCCCTATTCAAAACTGCCAGCGCAGGCTCCCTTGCACTGAAAAGGCCTTAATTGCAAATGCAGCCGCCCTATTGACTAAGCCGCAGCATGTGACAATCCCCTGAGGGATACCGGGGCTATAACTATAAGGCTGCCGCTTCCGCCAATGTGCAACACATCTTTCAGAATTATTTTACGCTGTTCCGGCTGACTTCAAAGTGAGAGACATGAAGTGGAGAAGAACAGCCTTTTAGGGCCATTAAAAGGTGAAATCCCACTTGGCAATATACAGTGGCAGAGTAGTAAAAGCACTCTGAATGTTACACCTTCTCTATCATTTAACAGGATCAGAAATTGCTTTAGGAGCTTGGCAAATTCAGGATTGACAGCCAAATGCAAAAAGCCGAATAATAACTAATCACAAAAGATGTAATACATAATGCACACACTAAGCGAAGAAGGCTGCAGGATCATTACAATCAGAAATATGAGGGGCGGAGTGAAAAAGCCAATTGTAGCACTTCCTGATTAATCGTTTTTACACATACCACAGCATGCACCATTTTAGTTTACTCGAATAGACTACAGGTACCTCTATTTTATTTTGGTCGTTCTCATTGTTCACATACAGTAAGGACTTGTTCACTTAAAAAAAAAAAAAAAGAAGTAGAATTGTGCAGAGTGATTAGGACACTATTGCAGAAAACGTTCATGGACTTCAATGGGAATTTCCATGAGATGGCACCATCACAGTTTAATGTATGAGGTTGGCATGCCAATGGAGTTATTAAGAAAGAAGTTGGAAAAGTTAGCACTAGTGAAGTCTAATGTTATTGCTAAAGGTGCATTCTAGGAGAGTTAAAAATAGACTCTTCAAATATGCAGACCAAGCCCATAATCATATACTGCAAAGAACTTAAGTCAAGACCACGTTTTCAAACCGAAGACTAAAGAGATCGGCTACACCATTCCTCATCAGCCAATGATTCATTTTCAAGTTTTCCATAAAGCAGCCACATATACTGGCGTCCTGGCTATGTGGGAAGCTTTTTAAATAATGCCGGCGCCTGTTCTGAAACTGAATCCTGCAGACGCAGTGACCACAAAAAAAAAAAGTGAGAATGTTATAAAGTGAGGTTTGGAATTTAACACTAAACATTTACAACAACCATGCTGGGGTTTGGTGCTCACACAGCTTTGAAAATAAACTGAAAATGGAAATAAATTGTTTGAGGTAAATATAGATGTAGTAGCATTTTTGTTTTCATGTGATTGGACTTTACAATGAATAAGCCTGCTGTAAGGTCTGCGTTTGCAGTCAAAGGGAAATTCTCATGCAGATGTTAATAAAGGTAAAATTTTTACCACGTCAGTGGCAATTGCTTTTTTTTTATAGGTATAATTACACTTCAACATCATACACAGGAGTTGCAATAAAGTACCAACACGCAGTCAAGTAACACTTTCTGTAATGTCAAATATGTTTAGGAGCTTTTCAAATGTAGGCGTGAAAGTTAAGCTCGAATTGCAACCACAAATATTACAAATGATACCAGGATTTTTTTTATTCCTCTCAAAGGCTAAAAACTACCTGAGTGGAATTGCTACAGTTATTAGAAATTACAATGATGTGGATCAATTTATAAAATGTTTTGGAGTTTTTTTGTGGGGGGAGGGCGCGGGGGGAGAGAAATTAAACCAGAGGATATTTTTTTTAAGTCCCCTATAAAAATATATCAATATTTTTCTGAAAGAGACTGGAGTTGGAGAGTTTCAATATGAAGTTTGAGACTGGGATGAAAAAGAAAAAAGTAGATTCTATAAGATCAGAATTGCCCAAAAACTCCCATTGACTTGAATAAGCTTATCAAGCAAGCCCCTAGGAGTTTTTATTCTGCAAAGTGCTACTAATTAGCTAAACTGTACTGATGTAGCCTCCTTTCCCCCATACCTGGGACGGAACTACCAGTACTGCTATTACCTGTTTGGCAACCAGGAGGCCTGAGCCTCCGCCACTGGAAGCCTGGGGTGATCTCGTTTGTCTCGATGTAGCGCCTCCACCTGCGAGGGATCCCAACATGGTCCCATCATGGCCCCCTCACAGGACAATACCAATAATAACCACACAAACACAGGGTATATGATAACTGGTTTTACTGAACTCCAGGTAATAACCTGTACCACACAGTATATAGTCCCACGCAAGCAACCCCAACACACCAGTGACAGTGGTAGGCAACATGATATACCGGTTTTGCCCAATTAGAAGGAGACTTTTTTTTCAATAAAGTTAAATTGCTCACCTTATAAAATCGGGCCTCACCCACTTTGCGAACTAAACAGCAGATGGATGTATGAGGTAAAAGAGTAAAATGGAGGAAGCTTCACCTTGGGGGCCTGTACATAGGGTGCTTGGCACCAATACACTAATGTCCTTTTCCCCCAATGTCAGGGCCTACCCAAAAGTGTAGGAGATGGCGCTATCCCGTAGAATGTTGGTGCACTGGTTGAGCTACCAGCCCAGGCTCCAGCACCCGTGTACTGCAGATGTACAAAAGGGATCCACTGATCCAGTGACGTTGTCTGCCTCTGCATTGGGTGAACTCTGGTAGGAGGGTCTCACCTTCAAGAGAGTCTCTGTATGTAGGTGGTCTGGTCCCATACTACAGGCCACAATTACCACGTGGTGTCTCACCGGTGCTATACCGACTTTATGCAGCTACTATGGAAATGTCCCTAGCTATGGGCTTTCCTGTAGCAGCCACAGTCTGGTGTGAGTTGGGGTCTATCTGCGGCCTAAGGGAAGATCTGGCATAGTACAGGGGAATACTGCTCCGTGGACACTACCTGCTCCGTTCAGGTCCCCCTTCCGACTGAAGCCAAATCAATCTCCTACTGACAAGATTCTCCTAGCCCTATTGGCTGCCCGGCAACATGTGTCTCTACTCCCAGAGACTCATGGGAGTTGCAGTTCCCCTGCAGAGCAATGGCCACTGCTTGCAAGGCCTCCTGCGCATGCTGAGGTGTAGCAAGATGGCCGTCACAACTTGTGAGCCTACTGCACAAGTGCTTCTGCGCATGTGTGGCTAATCCAAAAACAGCGGTGCCCTTACTGGCGTCCCGCTCAGGAGCTCCGGCGACCGGGTCGCCCCTCCAACTAACTGCAACCCCCCGCACTGGCACGGGGTGTAACCGCGTACCTCCCCAGCCCCATCGGAGGTAAGAGGGGGCAAACGGGGACCAAAGAGGGGACCTGGCTACACTGATATAATGCATTAACCTGCAACATCACCGGTAGATAACATGAATACTAGTTGGGTAGTGGTAATATACAAATATCTAATATGTAAAGTGCAGTGGGGGAAACAAATGCTACAGCGTATAACAAACAACTGTAGTAAGGAAATTTTACACAACGTTATTAAAGCAAGATCTACACAGTCTTGTAAACATTGGTGCGTTTTATTAGGAGCAATAAACAATGACTATGCTCAGCTACTTTTAATTCCTACACCATCCCACTGAATTTTAAAACGAAACAATAAAAACATATTTGAGTACATCACACAAATCGTGAAGATCGTTTACATCACCTAGTCCAGTATTTCAGGACCTTCAACAGGATTAATGTTTCATTACAATAAAAATAATAATTAACACAGTGTAAGAACAGTCTGGGCAGGGCTTTCATACTCTGACAGTGGTAGGCAACATGATATACCGGTTTTGCCCGATTAGGAGACTTTTTTTCAATAAAGTTAAATTGAAAAGTACATGCTCACCTTATAAAAATCGGGCCTCACCAACTTTGCGAGCTAAACAGCAGTTGGATGTATGAGGTAGAAGGGTAAAACGGAGGAAGCTTCACCTTGGGGGTATATATATATATATATATATATATATATATATATATATACTCACTCACTCACTCACTCAGCGGCTTAATAACAGTGCACTGATGAATACTGGCCCACTCCTCTCCTGTGCGAATCACTAGTTTTCAGTGTAAGAAAAGGAGCAGGGTTCACTAGACCGTTATGAAGCTCCAACCCAGTGTGTGTGTGTGTTTGTGTGTTGAGGCCCTTGAAGTACCGTAGTTGCTGGAAAGTGTGTGTGTATGTATGTACAGTATGTATGTATATATATATATACATACATACATACTGTACATACAGTACATACACACACACTTTCCAGCAACTACAGTACTTCAAGGGCCTCAACACACAAACACACACACACTGGGTTGGAGCTTCATAACGGTCTAGTGAACCCTGCTCCTTTTCTTACACTGAAAACTAGTGATTCGCACAGGAGAGGAGTGGGCCAGTATTCATCAGTGCACTGTTATTAAGCCGCTGAGTGAGTGGGGAGATGCTATGATCCAATGCAGTAACATTTCTCCTGCAAATCCACTTGGGCCATAGGGAAAGCCCCCCAGCCCGCTTGTTGCCCACCAAAGCTCTGTGATATTATAATGGCTTACAAACCAGCAAAACCGACTGGATCAATATCACACTACTGACTGGGGGGGGGGGGGAGTAGTTCTGTTTCCCTGCATGCAATAAAACACCCCTTTAAAGCAGTAATTATTATCTATATATATAATTCTGAAAATCTTGGTTGTGAGTCTCTGTAGACCATTTGATTGGTCCGTCGGTCCGTCCGCCCGCCCTCCCACGGCTCTGATTGGCCTGTGTGTTCCGCCCCCCACGGCTCTCATTGTCCGGTGCGCTCTAACCCAGGGCTCCCCAACCCCCAGGCACACTCCTGCTGCCTGAAGTGAGGAAATGCTCACTGGTGGTGTCAGCTGTTGCTGCTGGGGGGGGAGGCAGCTCCGTATTTGCCCCCCAGGCGCCATTTGTGACCCCCCAGCTCTGTTTTTGACCCCCCCCCAGCTCCGTTTTTTGACCCCCCAGCTCCGTTTTTTGACCCCCCCAGCTCCGTTTTTGACCCCCCCAGCTCCGTTTTTGACCCCACCCCCAGCTCCGTTTTTGACCCCACCCCCAGCTCCATTTTTGACCCCCCCAGCTCCGTTTTTGACCCCACCCAGCTCTGTTTTTGACCCCAGCTCCGTTTTTGACTCCACCCCAGCTCCATTTTTGACCCCAGCTCCGTTTTTGACCCCAGCTCCGTTTTTGACTCCACCCCAGCTCCATTTTTGACCCCACCCCCAGCTCCATTTTTGACCCCACCCCCAGCTCCGTTTTTGACCCCACCCCAGCTCCGTTTTTGACTTTACCCCAGCTCCGTTTTTGACCCCACCCCAGCTCCGTTTTTGCCCCCCAACACACACAGTGACCGACACACACACATACACAGTGACAGACACACACACACACAGTGACACACAGCGACAGACACACACACACAGTGACACACACACACACACACAGTGACAGACACACACACACACACAGACACACAGTGACAGACAGAAACACACACAGTGACAGAAAGACACACACACACAGTGACAGACAGACACACACACACACAGTGACAGATACACACACACACACAGTGACTCCCCCTCCCCCTGCCTTCCCCTCACCCCCCGCCCCTGCCATCCCCTCACGCCTCACGTCTCCCGCCTCTGCCTTTCACCCACCCGCCGCCTCACACCCCTGCGCCCCACAGCCACCACCCGCACTCAACAGATACCTGCCACCTCTCACCCACTCTACACACTCGACACACACTTGCCGCCTCCCGCCCCTACGCACCGACTTCACTGACCAGCCGTCGCACTCACTCACCACCCACCTGCCGCCTCCCGTCTCACACCCACCCGCCATACCCCTATGCACCGACATCACTGACCAGCCGCCGCCCGCACTCACCAGACACCCGCCGCCTCACACCCTAGCGGGACCCCCACCCACAGCCAGCACCCACTACCCACTCACCACCCGTACTGAACACCCACCCGCCGCCGCACACCCACTCAAACCCTAGCGGGACACACACCTCACATTTTACATCATTTATGTCACCAAAATATACATTGTACTGTGGTGTCTTTACAATAAACCATTTTTAAACAACAACATCGTATTACATTTTCTTCCATGTTTCTTTTCAACATTATTATACAAGCTTTCCACCAAATAGTCATCCTATTGTTCCCCTATTTATATATAATACTACCTATTACGGATTTACATTCCGGGCAACGCCGGGTATATCAGCTAGTACAACATATTTAAAGAGGTCTATTCCTGCCTTTTCCAACTCTGATTTATTTATTTTCAAATCTGATGCTCTGTTGAAGAGACATTGAAATATTAAGCGTCCAGGTGGTGAAAATGGAGCTCTCGCTAGAGCTTTTTTTTTTAAGTGCAGAAAAGGGGCAACATACTAACATGCGCATTTAACTCATGCAGGTTTCTGGGAGGGATTGCTTCTTTACATGAACAGGTTTTGTAAATTCGCTTTTACAAACGCAGGCCATTCACTCTAATACATTCAATAAGAAAGAGGCCTCTGTGATTACATGTTCTCTTAACAGCCATCAATAAGTGAAATTAGATAAAAACTTTTTTTTTTTTTTTTAATGTTTGCTTAAAAACCGCCAATAAAAATAAAACTGAAGGGGCTGCACTTTTAATTTCTAAAATGGAGTCTCAAACGCTTGTGTCAAAATCAGATACTCATACCCATTTCTTATATAGCATACGCATTTATTATTGAGAGAAAGAAAAACGATATATCCATTGTAAATGCAATTTTAATCAGAGCAGCTTCATCAATTTTAGTTAAAAGAACAGTAATTTGAAGATTACCCAGAAGAGACATACCTAGCATACTGCAGATCAGGGGTCTCCAACTCCAGTCCTCAAGAGCTAGCAACAGGTCAGGTTTTTCAGATAGCTCTGCTTCAGCACAGGTGGCTCAGTCGAAGGCCAATTGAACCAACTGTACTGAAGCAGGGATATCCTGAAAACCTGCCTGCTGGTGGCCCCTGGGGACTGCAGTTGGTCACCCCTGCTGTAGATAACAGAATATATTTTCAGCTTGGGTGAAGGCAATCTAAACAGGAATTAGTATTTGCTGACACCCACTAGCAACATCAACTTCGTAATTGCTGCTTTCTTCTTACCATGCAAGTCTCATACTTGACGGTGCAGTCATTGTTTGTACTGAAGATGTCACTTTGACCTAATTATAGAAATGTTTCCATTAGAAACTTCTTACAAGGCAACATGTTGCAAGATGCCGTTCCTGCACAAATTCATCAAACTACCTTGTAAAAATTACTTTGAGGATTTCACGAAACGGTCAAATGAAACAAGTTTACCTTTAGAGTTGTTCTTATGACCCAATACGACTCAGGCCCCGCTATGCTATGGACATTCCAGTTACTTCACGGCAACAACAAAAAAGCTATTTTTCTAGGGGATGATGGGTAGAACGCGTCAATGGAGCAGTCGGCCATATCAAAATGGAAATGGACCCCCCCCCCTCTACATCAGCCAGAAGCGAGTCAGATATGTGATCTTTCCTGGAGCGATCAAACGACCGCAAATGCAAGAGTGAAAAAGCTCTTCTTTAGAAAGGTTTAATCACCCTCAAAGTTCAGTTCTTACTTTTCTGTGACGTGAAAGATGAATGTGTATTCGTTTTCAGATGATCCTGTGAAATGCATTCTTATAACATAATTGTTGTTCTGTTTCTAACAGTTTAGCTACTGAGGGCATTGTAATTACCTTACAAAAACAAAAGAAACACAATGGGGACTGCCAATTGAACTCCATCTTTGGAGGACACTAAATTGTGCAGTAATTTTCTGTTCTGAAGTAAATTTGACCATATCTTCAGAGTAAAAGCAATAATGAGAAACTACATTGTAGTTTCACTCTTTGAGTGCCGTAACAAGGTGAATATGCCTCTATCCTTGAGAAAGTCACTTACTATGACGAAACGCGTAGGACGTGCGACGTCATCACGCAGTGACGCACGGACGACAGGCGGGGTTTGTCCAGGACTGAGGTCTGACACGCAACTTCCAGGAAATACCACACATCCCGGCTACCTCTCTCTACTCCTCGTGGCGCCGCCATTGCTTGCGACGGGCTAAGCACAGCACAAGCTGCTTGGATACTTCGCGGACAGCCCGATCGCGGAGGTAGTTCCTGTACCAGGGGCACATTGCTAAGTGCACTACATTGCCGGTGGGAGCAGCGCTGTGGTGCAGCTGGGATTGGCTCCATTGAGAGGTACCCTTGGTTACTGTGAAAGACTTACCAATGACGTTTCACAATTTCTAATATCTGGTTTATTTGACCTCACGTCCCTGCCTACCTGGAATGTGTGAAGGGATGGGGGAGCACAGCGTAAGGAATGGTGGAGTATGATTGTGTTATCTCCCTATGATGTTCAGTGGCGTCCTGACACCCTTAGAGTGTCCTCAGAAGGAGGTTTGTGCTCCTAAGAGGTGGGTTAAGACTTAGGTGGGTGAACCGAGTCTATGGATGTAACATGTATGAAAAATGAATCAATAAAATGAAAACTTACACGGCCTTGTGTAAGTTGTATCCCATCAAGGTTTCTTTTGCAGTCTTATCTTCCTTCTGGATGATCCTTCCTGTTTCGTTATGGTCTTCTCTTTCTGTCCCTTCTTCTTGCTGTGGTCTTGATGTTTGTCGTTGGACGAATCCTCACACTGGTTCTCCTCTTATATTTGAGACAAACTAGCATACACTAGTGAACAGGTAGTGTATGCTAGTTTGTCTCAAATAAAATTCATTACCCCTGTGCTTAGTGTCCTATCAGTGCCTCACTATCGGGACCTAGCCCCTAGGGGCCTTTCCATCACCCTTTGGAGCCTCCAAGATACCATTATCAGTGTGTACTCACACTGGCCCATGTGAGTATTTTGATTTATTGATACATCCTCCCCTTACCATCCCTCTGTCTTTGTCCTGTAAGGGACCTTTGAACTGTAGACCTGTGAACTGCACGGGTGCTTGCAAGATACCAGTATAAGTCAGCACTCACATTAGGCCGTGTGAGTGAATAATAATCATCTTATACCGATACACCTGATGATACTGCCTCATTGCCCCCCTTTGAATTGATATTTGTATGCGTATGTGTCTAACTACTTTCTCACCTATGTTTACACCCATATGAGAGGAGAACCAGTGTGAGGATTCGTCCAACGACAAACATCAAGACCACAGCAAGAAGAAGGGACAGAAAGAGAAGACCATAACGAAACAGGAAGGATCATCCAGAAGGAAGATAAGACTGCAAAAGAAACCTTGATGGGATACAACTTACACAAGGCCGTGTAAGTTTTCATTTTATTGATTCATTTTTCATACATGTTACATCCATAGACTCGGTTCACCCACCTAAGTCTTAACCCACCTCTTAGGAGCACAAACCTCCTTCTGAGGACACTCTAAGGGTGTCAGGACGCCATTGAACATCATAGGGAGATAACACAATCATACTCCACCATTCCTTACGCTGTGCTCCCCCATCCCTTCACACATTCCATACACCAAGGGTTTTGGATAGACCCTAGAGGGGTAGTTTGAGTCACAGTAGGACATCACCATCAAAGCTGTTACAATACACACCAACCATTTAAGACATTTAAGATATCCTAATCCTACACCAACCACGGTCAGAGTCAGCGCCCGGGAAATACACCACAACTGTCCCTGCCTACCTGTCTGTCTGTCACACCGGCGTCTACCTGCAGTTACAGATTGTCTGAAACGATTGTGTTTTTTACCCACCATGTGAGTATAGGTCCTGATGACTACTCCATGTTTGAATAAAGTTTCTCATTTTTACTGTATTATGCTATGGAGCTGGCGCTTCTTCTCTTGTTTTTGTATGTATTTGTGATCAGGCAGGATCATGAAAGAAGCTGGACCTCCTCCATACGGACTGTTTTCTGTTTTCTTAACTGGACTATTCATCTGTTTAATTCACGTGATTGGTTTGATTTAATTAATAATTATTATTGTTGGTTTTGATATTGCACTTTCACTATTTAGCTTATTCATATTATATGTACTTTTTAGCACATTAATCCAATCACTCATCCACATTCATCAGCGCTACTCTTTTGTTTGTGTCACTATATATATATATATATATATATATATATATATATATATATATATATATACATACAAATACAACTGTATGCTCATCTGCATGTCTTAGGCAGGTCTGCAACCCCGCCTTTCCCCATCATCACCCAGCATACAGCACTTCCACTGCAGCAAGGGATTCTGGGAAATGACATGCAAATGAGCACACAGTGTCACTTTTTGCCTCAAAAACCATTTTTAACATGGTTCCCTATAGGCTTAAGCTTGCTGCATGGTCACAGCTTTGAGCACAGCCATATATATACATACATATATACATATATATATATATATATATATATATATATATATAGCAACTGTAAATATTACTGTATGTTCATTTGCATGTCTTAGACAGGTCTGCAACCCTGTCTTTCCCCATTGTCACCCAGCATACAGCGCTTCCACTGCAGCAAGGGATTCTTGAAATGACATGCAAATGAGCACTCAGTGCCACCTTTTGTCTCAAGCTCGTATTACACAAGCCAATCCTCAAGCCAATGCATGCTGTTTTAAACACAGCTTTTAGACAGAGGCTGGGATGAGATGCAAAGCCGTTAAACCCACTCACAGACATGTTTCAACCTTGATGGGTATCATCAGTGTGAGGTTGGTCTTAATGGCAAAGCAGGTTTGAGACTAGACTAGGTAATCACCACTACTATTAAGGTTATGGTGGGTAAAAAAAGTAACAAAAACCCTCCACAGTAAAGCATAATATAATATATATATATATATTTTTTTTTTAAATCTTAAAAGGGTTATTGACTATTTTACTGCAGTAGGAGCTTGAATAAAATGCTTAATTTATATAGTAAACAAACTGTGTTCCAGAAACAAATGGCCCTGCATTAGGCCGCCCGCACTGCATGCAGGCGGCGCGCTGAGAGGCAATTGACCGCTACCTGCGGTCTGTAGAGAGCGGGATCTGGAGCGGGGGGGGGCGTGGTTTGAGCAGAGGGTCAGTTCGAAAACCCCTCCCCCCCGTCAGCCCCCCCCCCACACACACACACATACACGGTCCGTCCCACCAACCTCCCTCCCATAGCTCCTTCCCTGCTCCCCTCCTTACCTCCTCATTGGCTCACTCGCGCACCACGTAACGCATCAACGCTTCAGAACACCACCCTCTGGTAGCACTGGCCGGCTGACACGTCACAGCATGTAGTGAGCCATGGAGAGAGGAGGCAGCGGGGACCAACAGATTGCAGGTAAGGGGCTGGTGGCGCATGCGAGCATCGCCAACCGCAGTGGGTCCTCAGCCTCATATAGTAGAAGCTGCTATTCTGTATCAGCGAAAGCATCTGACCTGCATATTACTGTTATACAAAGACAAGCCAATTCAAAAGACTAGATTGTATTCACCTTTCAGTGGCTGCTTTGTTTGGCTAAGGGCCAGTATTTACCTTGCCAAACACCAAAGCTATAAATCAACATTGTCCTTTCTGAGCAATGTTACCTGTTGAAAGGTTGCTCATATGAAAACTAAAATCTCAGCACAGGGCTACACTGCAGTGCACTGGCTGATAAAGAGCACTTCTGAGCACATTCACATGCCTCAGACCAGTCCACAAATGTGCCTCACCCCATAATCACGCAGCATACAGTATTTTCTCTGCAGGCAGGGATTTTGAGACCCAAAAGGAGAGTAGGTTTGCTGGCAATACTCTTCTTTAACCCAGACTGTGCTTGAAAAGCTGTGTAATATGGCAGGAATAAGCGTAAAACCAGCTTCCAGAAAAAGCCCAGGACAAACACACTTTCAGACCTGCTCAGCCTCCTACATCAGACCTCTTTAGTTCTCCACACGCTTATTGTAATGTAATTTTATACACATGTAAAATGTAATAATTTTCAAGTTTTTATAAGAATTTAGGACAGGCCTGCACAACTCGTAAAGCGAGAAGGGCCGAACTGCTCCAAGGAAAAAAGAAATTGGGCCGCACGGTTAAAATCATCATCATCATCATCATCATCTCTCCTCCAGCACCTCTCATCATCATCATCATCCTCATATATCTCCTCCAGCACCCCTCATCATCATCCTCATATCTCCCCCAGAACCCCTCACTATCAACCTTTGCGATACTCCCCATCTATCTCTCATACCCCCATCTCCCCCTCACCCACACACATAATACTCCCTCTCCACATCAAACACACAATATCCCCCTGCACACCACACACATCCCACCCCCCTGCACCTCACATCCTTCTCCCCCCCTGCACCTCACACCACTCTCCCCCCCTGCACCTAAAACCACTCTCCCACCCGGCACCTCACACCACTCTCCCCCCCTGCATCTCACACCACTCTCCCCCCCCTGCACCTCACACCACTCTCCCCCCCTGCACCTCACACCACTCTCCCCCCCCTGCACCTCACACCACTCTCCCCCCCTGCACCTCACACCACTCTCCCCCTGCACCTCACATCACCCCCCCTCCTGCACATCACATCCCCTGCACCTCCAATCACCCCCAATCACCCCCCTGCACCTCCAATCACCCCCTGCACCTCCAATCACCCCTGCACCTCCAATCACCCCTGCACCTCCAATCACCCCTGCACCTCCAATCACCCCTGCACCTCGCCCCCTGCACCTCACATCACCCCTCCTGCATATCACATCCCCTGCACCTCACCACCCTGCACCTCCAATCACCCCCTGCACCTCCAATCACCCCCCTGCACCTCCAATCACCCCTGCACCTCCAATCACCCCTGCACCTCACCCCCTGCACCTCACCCCCTGCACCTCACATCACCCCTCCTGCACATCACCCCCCTCCTGCACATCACATCCCCTGCACCTCACCCCCCTGCACCTCCAATCACCCCCCTGCACCGCACCCCCTGCACCTCACATCACCCCTGCACCTCACATCACCCCTCCTGCACATCACCTCCCCCCTCCTGCACATCACATCACCTGCACCTCCAATCACCTCCCTGCACCTCCAATCACCCCCAATCACCCCCTGCACCTCCAATCACCCCTGCACCTCCAATCACCCCTGCACCTCCAATCACCCCTGCACCTCACCCCCTGCACCTCACATCACCCCTCCTGCACATCACCCCCCCCCCCCTCCTGCACATCACTTCCCCTGCACCTCACCCCCCTGCACCTCCAATCACCCCCTTGCACCTCCAATCACCCCTGCACCTCACCCCCTGCACCTCACATCACCTCCCCCTCCTGCACATCACATCCCCTGCACCTCCAATCAACCCCCTGCACCTCCAATCACCCCCAATCACCCCCCTGCACCTCCAATCACCCCTGCACCTCACATCACCCCTCCTGCACATCACCCCCCCCCCTCCTGCACATCACATCCCCTGCACCTCACCCCCCTGCACCTCCAATCACCCCCCTAAACCTCCAATCACCCCCCTGCACCTCCAGTCACCCCTGCACCTCAACCCCTGCACCTCACATCACCCCTCCTGCACATCACCTCCCCCCTCCTGCACATCACATCCCCTGCACCTCCAATCAACCCCCTGAACCTCCAATCACCCCCAATCACCCCCTGCACCTCCAATCACCCCCCTGCACCTCCAATCACCCCTGCACCTCACCCCCTGCACCTCACATCACCCCTCCTGCACATCACCTCCCGCCTCCTGCACATCACATCCCCTGCACCTCCAATCACCCCCCTGCACCTCCAATCACCCCCAATCACCCCCCGCACCTCCAATCACCCCCCTGCACCTCCAATCACCCCTGCACCTCACATCACCCCTGCACCTCATATCACCCCTGCACCTCACATCACCCCTGCACCTCACATCACCCCTGCACCTCACATCACCCCTCCCTCCTGCACATCACATCCCCTGCACCTCCAATCACCCCCCTAAACCTCCAATCACCCCCAATCACCCCCCTGCACCTCCAATCACCCCCTGCACCTCCAATCACCCCCTGCACCTCCAATCACCCCCTGCACCTCCAATCACCCCTTGCACCTCCAATCACCCCCCTGCACCTCCAATCACCCCCAATCACCTCCAATCACCCCCAATCACCCCCCTGCACCTCCAATCACCCTCTGCACCTCCAATCATCCTCTGCACCTCACATCACCCCTGCACCTCACATCACCCCTCCTGCACATCACCCCCCTCCTGCACATCACATCCCCTGCACCTCCAATCACCCCCCTGCACCTCCAATCACCCCCAATCACCCCCCTGCACCTCCAATCACCCCTGCACCTCCAATCACCCCTGTACCTCACCCCCTGCACCTCACATCACCCCTCCTGCACATCACCCCCCCCCCCTCCTGCACATCACATCCCCTGCACCTCACCCCCCTGCACCTCCAATCACCCCTGCACCTCACCCCCTGCACCTCACATCACCCCTCCTGCACATCACCCCCCTCCTGCACATCACATCCCCTGCACCTCACCCCCCTGCACCTCCAATCACCCCCCTGCACCTCCAATCACCCCCCTGCACCTCACCCCCTGCACCTCACATCACCCCTCCTGCACATCACCTCCCCCCTCCTGCACATCACATCCCCTGCACCTCCAATCACCCCCTGCACCTCCAATCACCCCCCTGCACCTCCAATCACCCCCTGCACCTCACATCAACCCTGCACCTCACATCACCCCTCCTGCACATCACCTCCCCCCTCCTGCACATCACATCACCTGCACCTCCAATCACCTCCCTGCACCTCCAATCACCCCCAATCACCCCCTGCACCTCCAATCACCCCTGCACCTCCAATCACCCCTGCACCTCCAATCACCCCTGCACCTCACCCCCTGCACCTCACATCACCCCTCCTGCACATCACCTCCCCCTCCTGCACATCACTTCCCCTGCACCTCACCCCCCTGCACCTCCAATCACCCCCTGCACCTCCAATCACCCCTGCACCTCACCCCCTGCACCTCACATCACCCCTCCTGCACATCACCCCCCCCCTCCTGCACATCACATCCCCTGCACCTCCAATCACCCCCCTGCACCTCCAATCACCCCTGCACCTCACATCACCCCTCCTGCACATCACCCCCCCCCTCCTGCACATCACATCCCCTGCACCTCACCCCCCTGCACCTCCAATCACCCCCCTGCACCTCCAATCACCCCCCTGCACCTCCAGTCACCCCTGCACCTCAACCCCTGCACCTCACATCACCCCTCCTGCACATCACCTCCCCCCTCCTGCACATCACATCCCCTGCACCTCCAATCAACCCCCTGCACCTCCAATCACCCCCAATCACCCCCTGCACCTCCAATCACCCCCAATCACCCCCCTGCACCTCCAATCACCCCTGCACCTCACCCCCTGCACCTCACATCACCCCTCCTGCACATCACCTCCCCCCTCCTGCACATCACATCCCCTGCACCTCCAATCACCCCCAATCACCCCCCCCGCACCTCCAATCACCCCCCTGCACCTCCAATCACCCCTGCACCTCACATCACCCCTGCACCTCACATCACCCCTGCACCTCACATCACCCCTGCACCTCACATCACCCCTGCACCTCACATCACCCCTCCCTCCTGCACATCACATCCCCTGCACCTCCAATCACCCCCCTAAACCTCCAATCACCCCCCTGCACCTCCAATCACCCCCTGCACCTCCAATCACCCCCTGCACCTCCAATCACCCCCTGCACCTCCAATCACCCCCAATCACCCCCCTGCACCTCCAATCACCCTCTGCACCTCCAATCATCCTCTGCACCTCACATCACCCCTGCACCTCACATCACCCCTCCTGCACATCACATCCCCTGCACCTCCAATCACCCCCCTGCACCTCCAATCACCCCCAATCACCCCCCTGCACCTCCAATCACCCCTGCACCTCCAATCACCCCTGCACCTCCAATCACCCCTGCACCTCACCCCCTGCACCTCACATCACCCCTCCTGCACATCACCCCCCCCCCCTCCTGCACATCACATCCCCTGCACCTCACCCCCCTGCACCTCCAATCACCCCCTGCACCTCCAATCACCCCCCTGCACCTCCAATCACCCCTGCACCTCACCCCCTGCACCTCACATCACCCCCCTGCACCTCACCTCAATGCACCTCACCTCACCCCCCTGCACATATCCACGTTCGGATCAGGGGGGGGGGGAGCGGCCGCAGAAGAGCTCAGCTGGCTGTGACTTCCCCCTCCGTCCCACGTTGCGAGCGGGGGGGGGGTGGGGGGGAGGGGGAGGGAGCAAGGAGCGGGAGCGGGCCCTGCGCCGGGACCGCGGGAAATCGCCGCCATTTTTTTTTTTCAAAGTTTTTTTTTTCAAAGTTTTTTTTTTTCAAAGTTTTTTTTTGTTTTTTAAGTCTCAACGAGGGCCGCACAGAGAGGCCAGGCGGGCCGTGTGTTGTGCAGCCCTGATTTAGGACATCTGTACCATATATATTTACATTTGTTTAACTTACAAGTGTGTTTCAGTCTGAAAAACTACACCTAGCTCCCTAAGCAACTAGTATGAAATGAGCAGGAGCAGAGAGTCCAAGGGTTACATCAAGGACCTTCGGTGGCCTCATTGACACCGCCAGTGGAAGAGCCCTACCAAAGATCATATTGAGCTGCTCCGCAAGTGAAATGTATGCAACTAGGAGTTTGGAAGACCTGTATGATTAGTGTGAAGACTTTCTCTGGTCTGTACTAGAATACGATTATTGGTATGGTTTGAATGAACAGAGAATAACTCAAATGTAGAGATTGATGTTTCGGACGATATCTGGAGTTGTCTTATTCCACTCACCATCTGTGGTGTGTTACAACTTTGCCTATATATCTCATTTCAGTTGTGCCCTGCTGGTCTAGCTTTTAAGGGTACCCACACACACGTGTTTGACGATCTACTCTTGATATGTAGGGCGTCTTCATGTACTTGCTTTACAATATGGGGTCTTCTATGGGGATAATTGGTTAAGAGAGGTCGGGACATGTGCACATTTTTTAATATTCATATTTTGTTTTGTACAGTTTATTGTTCGATATTATTATTTTTGGTTTAATATTTTGTAATTAAAATTACATCTTTTCGATATCCCATGAGTCCTATGTTAATTATGTTCTCTTCTTTAGTATACGTTTAAAATGGATCCATGTTATTATCCATCCATCAATTTTTGAGGAACCAACCAGGAGAGGGGCAGTACTGGATTTGGTAACATCAAACAATGTAGAAGTAATAGCAAATATTTAAATCTTGGAACATTTGGGTAACAGTGATCACAACATGGTCTCATTTGAAATAACTGATTAAAAAACAGATTACTTGGGTTCAACAAAGACCTTAAACTTTAGAAAGGCAGATTTTAATAAACTGAGGACTAATCTACAAGTAATATATTGGGATTAAGTTTTTACAGGGAAAAATGTAGAAGATAAATGGGCAGTTTTTAAAGCATTGTTAGAAAAACACACTTGTCAGTGTATACCCTTGAGTAATAAGTATAAAAGAAATAAGTCAAACCAATGTGGCAAAATAAACAGGTAAGGGAGGAAATGGACAAGAAGAGGAAGGCGTTTAGATTCTTGAAGTCAGAAGGGATGGAGACATCGTATCAGAATTATAAGGAATGTAACAAAAATTACAAAAGGGCAATCAAATTATGTCCTGGAACAGGATTATAATTTTTCTCTGTTCTCACACACACACATATATACATGGCCTCACCCCACTCCAAAAGCCATACAAATATATTAATAAAATTAATCGAACACAAAAACTAATTTTTCACCATTTATCAAAAGAAACTTTAATGTAAACAACAGAATTTATTTACATTGCTGATTATAATGCTTCACAATTGAAATATAATTTACATTTGACGACCTGTACAACATTACCCAAATTAAAACTAATTAAAATTTTAAAAATACTTGACCTTTATTTTTTGAAAATGTCTTTATCATAAAAAAAAAAAAAAATCTATTACCAACACGTCAGAATTTATAGCCCAGATAGCCTTTCTTGAGACATTATAGATCTATTCAAATTCTTTACTCTTCATAACGCTAACATTTATTTCAGCAGAAGCGGATACTCAAAAATATTCTAAGTGCTACAGAGAAATTTGGAAACAACTGAATTAAATTAGTTTCCAATAGGATCTGTAGCAAAATGAACTTGTATTTATTCGTCAGTTTATTCCACAAAAGTCCATAGGATTCTGACTACTTAATACGGACCTTCACCAGCACCCATACCTCCGTCCCTAACCTCCAAAGATTACTAGATCAATTTGGATCAGTCTCTGACTATAAAGTTAATATGGATAAGTCAGAAGCTCTCAATTTATCCCTCCAAGATCCGATGTGGAAATTATTACAACTAAACTATAAATATAAATGGAGATCCACCCACATAAAATATCTCAGGGTAAAAATCGCAAACTCATATAGGTCCCTGTACCAGTATAACTACACCCCCCCCCCCCCCTATTCGATCAGATTAAAAAAGATAGATGATCCCAGCAAGGAAGAGAAAGCGGAGCACAGCCGCGCACATGAGGGGTTAATCCAGGACTGCAGCAGGTCTGTTGAAAAATTCTTTAATGGACATGCGACAACATGGTGCAGACACGTAAAAATAGGTTCCTCTTATAAGTTTCACGCCTTAGACGGAGCTTCGTCAGAGAGTATACAAATAATATATAAATAAACAGATCTGTGTGTGATGCATAACATTGTGATATTAAGGAAAAAATAATAATTAATGATAACAGCATGCAGCAATTTGATCATGCATTGTAAATACTAGAGGGGGTAATAGAGAAGAAATTCTCAATCAAAAAGAAATGTATTGGATTTATACCCTCGGGTCATTGACATGGTGAGACTGTCGCTGTAAAACTCAAATTCTACTGACTACAGAGAATCAGGTCGCTCCGTCGCGCCTACTATAAGGGCATGCTACAGATTCAATGCATTTGTTTTGACGCAACGTCGTGTCGCCGGCACTATAAGCGCAGCCTAAGAAGCCTCTGATGTTAAACATCAGTGTGACTTTGGCTACACTTATAGTGCCGGCGACGGTCGCTGGAAATATCAAATAGAGATGACCAATCCGTCGCTCTTTAGCGTCGTGCTTACTATACAGTCGTGGCCGCTTTTATTCGCAAGCGGCTTCTCCCCGTTTTTTTTTTTTAAACCCGGCGGAGCGCGGCTTTTTTTTTTTTAGTTTTCCTGCGCTGCGGGCGCTTTCAATGATAAGCGCCATTAGCGCTTATCTGTTGAAGCGGCCGCCACGTGGGAAACCGCGTTTAAATAAAAAAAAGCCCCGCATTTATCCCGGCAAGCTTTAGAATAAGCTTGGCCGGGACAGTAAGTGCACGCGATGGAGGCTATGTGCAGCCTTACTTCAAATCAGCTACACACAGAACTACTGAACACTCTATACATCTCTATTTTATCAGAACCAGAAGCCTTTAAATATTTGTTTATCTTACTTTGGTACTTTTTGACAGAAATACATTCTACCAATATTTGTACTAAAACACTAACATGTTTTTTTTCCACAAAAAGGTTTTTATTGTCGGACAACAGTACATTTCATACAGTGTCTACCAACCCAAAGTCGTTTTTTAATGTACTAACATCCAACTTTTCTCGTTCCCACTTTCCTCCGGTTTTACAAAGACAAACTGGGTAGACCAACTCACATACAAGGCACGTCACACAGACATACAGAAGGGAAGGTGGGGGAGGGGGGAGCTCAGTGTCTTCTGCCTGTTCACCGTCTCACCTCTTTCTGTCCTACTTAGGAGCCGCTCTCAGTTGCGGGAGATCCATGGATGTCATCCCTACCTGTACCCCTATTATTGCCGTCTGTACTGGCACATCGTAGGAGAATGCATTTAGGTGTATTATGGCATGATGGTGGTGGCACTCACCCCTGGAATGTCGGAGTGGTCTAGCCACTTGGTCCAGATTTTCAGGAAATTTGTGCCGGTGTCGTTGACCAGACTTGTCAACTGCTCCATCCGGCAAATGTACCAAATTCTGTTTCGAATTTTCGGAATGGTGGGTAAGTCTGGGAGCTTCCACAAGGCTGCGAGTTCGCACCGCATGGCTGTTGCAAAATGTGCAATCAATTTTTGAGCCGGTCTGCCTATTCCCCGAGTGCGCCTGCCCAGCAGGAACAGCCAAGGGTCCAGGGGGACCGACTGTCCGAGAATACTCGTTAGCCAATCTTGGATTTCCTCCCATAAAGGAGCCACTTTGGGGCAACCCCACAGCATGTGAAGCAAGTCTGCCTGTTCCCCACATTGTTTTGGGCACAATGGGGGGTAACCTTTAACAAACTTTGCTAATCGTGTAGGGGTGAGGTACCACCTCATTAGGACTTTATATGCATTCTCCTTCAAGGTGGTGCATATGGAGCTTTTCGCTGCTGCCAGTACTATAGTGGACCAGTCCTGGTCTTCTAATGTCTCCCCTAAGTCCGTTTCCCATCTGGTTCTGTATGCTAACTTAGTGTCTACGTCTCGTCCAGGACAGACCACCTCTCCGTATATCCGAGAAGTGAGTCCCGTGGTGTCCGTGCCTCTGGAACACAGCTGCTCAAAATTTGTGCGTTTGGGGCGTTTGGGGATTTTAGCGTAAAATGCTCGCACCTGGAGATATCTAAAAAATTCGGAGTGGGGCATCTCTGTTTCTGCTCGGATTTGTTCGAATGATTTAATATTTTGATGTCTCTCCAGGTGTAGTAATCTGGTGATACCTTTTGCTTTCCAGACTGCAAGGTTCTTGCGTGACAGACCCGGAGCGAAATCAGGGTTCCCCATAATCGGGGTCATTAGTGTGTGCTGGGTTGTCAGTGCACACTTGTGTTTGGTGTTCTCCCAGGACGCCAACGAGCTATTCATCGCGGCCAGCGGCTCACTCACTGTCAGATATATCTTTTTGGGTAGCCAAATTAGGTCTTGTATCTCTACAGGGTCACAACATGCTTTTTCCAGCTCCACCCATCTGCGTAGGCTTGGGTGCATGTGCCACTGAATAATTTGGGTTAATTGCGCCGCTTTGAAATATGATATCAAGCAAGGTACCCCCAATCCTCCTCTAACTGTTGGCCTCGTGAGGATGCTACTTTTTATTCGTGGTTTTTTATTACCCCAGACAAATTTCACCATAGAGGACTGCAAGCGGAGGATGTCATCCCTGATCACTTGTATCGGGAGGGTCTGAAACAGATACAAGATTCGGGGTAGGAGATTCATCTTAAGGCATTGGATCCTGCCGATCCACGAGATTGTGTGGCCTGACCAGATCCGAAGATCCTCCCTTAAAGTCCTAATTAGTCTGGGGTAATTGGCTTTGTATAGGGCTGAATATTCTTTGGTGATATAGATACCTAAATATTTAATGGAGGATGCTTGCCATTTGAATTTAAAATTCAGTTCTATTAATTTTTCGGTGGCCTTTGGCAGGTTGATATTTAATGCTTCTGATTTTGTCTGATTGATTTTGAACCCCGATATCTTATTAAATTCGTCTAGTAAGCTGAAGACATTTGGCAGGGAGGTAAGGGGTTTGGACAACATTAGGATAATGTCATCTGCATACAGGGCCACTTTATGTGACTGATCTTTTATCTGTATACCTGTTATATCTGGAGAGTTGCGGATGTGTGCCGCTAGGGGTTCTATACATAATGCAAAAATAAGTGGGGACAGGGGGCATCCCTGCCTGGTGCCGCTCTTTATTGGAAAGTCTGCCGAGGGGAAGCCCTGGTGTCTGACCTTCGCCCTTGGATCCCTATAGAGAGCCAGAATAGCGCCCATCATTCTCCCCCCTATGCCAAACACTCGCAGCGTCTCTGTAAGGTAGGGCCAATCAATGCGGTCGAAGGCCTTTTCAGCGTCTAAACTTAATGCCATAGACGGGATGTGTTTTTTCTGTGCCAAATCAATTAAATCTATTATCCGTCTGGTATTGTCCATAGCTTGCCTGCCGCATATAAATCCTACTTGATCGGGGTGGACCAGCTTCGGTATGACCGAATTCAGACGGTTGGCTAATAGTTTGGAGAAGATTTTTGTGTCTGAATTGATAAGAGATATTGGCCGATAACTTTTACAGTCTGCTGGGTCCTTTCCTGGTTTAGGGATCACTGTTATAGACGCCTGGAGCATTTGGCTAGGAATAGGGGCACCATCCAAAAACGAATTGAATAGTCGGGCCAGGTGAGGTACTAAGGTTTTTCTGAATTTTTTATAATACAAATTAGAGAAGCCATCCGGGCCCGGGGCTTTGGCTGGCTTTAGTGCTTTTATTACCTCTGAAATCTCCTCACCTGAGAAGTCTGCCTGCAATGCCTCCCTTTCCAATCTGCCCAGTCTGGGTAGTTTTGCCTCAGATAGAAACTTCCTCAGCTGTCTATGAGTGTTCTCACAATGGGAGACCTTCTCCCCGTCATACAGGGTCTCATAGTACTGTTTGAATTCCTCTACAATTAGTTTAGGATCAGAAGTAAGGTCACCGTTCTTGGTACGAATGGACTGAATATGGAAGTTACGGTTACAATTTTTGAGTTTATTGGCAAGTGGGGTATCTGGCTTGTTCGCTTTCTCATAGAATTGTCGCCTAGACCATGTCAGCTCCTTTTCGGCTCGGGAGGACATCAACAGATGCAATTTAGTTTTAGTGTCACGCCAGGCCTGTAAGGTCTGCGCTTGTTTGGTAATTTTGTGTAGGGCGGAGAGGGCTGATAGTTCGGATTGGAGGATCAAAATTTTCTTTTCTCTTGCTTTCTTCCGCCTACTGGCTATTCCCATGAGTTCTCCGTGGAGAGTTGCCTTATGGGCCTCCCATAGGGTGGATTGGGATGTCACGCTATCGACATTCTCCTCAAAATAGACCCTGATTCTATCCCTTATTTCTGTTTCAATTTCAGGGATTTTTAGCAAGCATTCATTAAGCTTCCATGTCGCTCCTGGCCTATCTAGTCTGAAGTCTGTGCACCGCAGCTCAATTGGCGCATGATCTGACCATGAAATATCATGGATGCCCGTATGGGAGATCTGCGAAACCATTCTGTTAGACACAAAGAGGTAGTCTATCCTGCTGTATCTGTCATGGGGGTGCGAGTAGAACGTGTACTCTTTTGCTCCTGGGTGTTGTTCCCGCCATATATCTACCAGCCTATTTGTCTTAAGGCCTTGTTTCCAGATTGCTCTACTTTGTGTGTGCTTCGGTGCTTTGGGTGTGCACCTGTCGGCCTTGGGATCTAATGTCAGGTTGAAATCTCCCCCTAAAACTATACCGCCTTGTGCCACTCTATGGAGGGTGGTGAAGAATTTCGTGAAGAAAGTATCAGCTCCCTCGTTGGGGGCGTATACATTAGCGATTGTAAGGGGCTGTCCTCCTATCTCGCCTACTATTATCAGGAAGCGACCGTTCTTATCCTTTTTGGTTAGCGTGACATTGAATGCCAGGCGATTATGTAATAGGGTTGCTACCCCTCTTTTTTTTACGTTTGCTGTTGCGGAGAGCCACGTTCTGTATCTGCTATCTAGGAACTTGGGGGAACTGGTCTTTGAGAAGTGGGTCTCTTGGAGTAGTATTATATCGGGGTCTTGCCTCCGGTAGTCTGTGAATGCCAGTTTTCTTTTCAGGGGGCTATTAAAACCTTTTGTGTTGTGGGATAATATTGTAAAATCCTTACCCATTGTTGTTTTCAGTATGAAATGCTGCGTTACCTCTTTCTATTTGGGTCACGATTTGCTTCAGGGTGTGATTCTGTGAACTGCTTTGTACACTGCTCATCTGTACAGGGGAGAAACATTGGGGTACACACATTGGGAACATGGGGGAGACAACAAAAAAACTTTGGTAACTTTCGGCGATCTCAGGGAACCAAGTCCTCCTGGACGCCTGAACTGCCCCATGCGGGATTCCGGTTCGGGAGGGCCCATCTCTGGCCATGCCAGGTTGAGCTTGACCCGTTTTCACCGGCCCACCGGGGTCTTGCATGGATCCCTTGGGGTCTAACCCCCAAGTATCCATGAGGAGACTCATGGCGACGGCAAGAGGGCAACCACCCCCCTCCCCCACCACTTTTAATCATTGTTTATGGCAAATCATTATAGCCATTGTAATCGTCCAGCATCTCCAGGGCCGCGGGCAGAATTGTTTTGTATGTACCCTATCTATGTGGGGAACTTGTCTCATTTCTCTGCTCTTGTCTGCCTTGCCATCCCTTTGTGTCCTATTACCCTTGTGAGCCTTGGGGTATTCTACTCCTCATTTCTTTGTTCTTGCTATTGTAGGGAGTCTGCCCTCTAGGCCCCTATCTCTAGTGCGTGTGACTAGTTGGACCTTTTCCCCCTTTTAACTGCTGTCGCAGCTGGTGCCTGCTGTGTGATAATACCAGGACCTATCTGGTCTTTCTTGGGTACTCTCCCTTTCCCTACCTCTTTGTACGCTCACTAACTTTGTGTCCGGGTTATGTGTGGGTCGTGTGCCCCTGCGGTCTGCCCGGGCTAGGTGTTTTTTGCCGGTCCTGATGCGGTTCCGGCGCTTCCGCGTGACGTGGGTGTTCGTTTCCCCATCGGGCGCCTCTACCAAGATGGCCGCGCGGCCATATCCGGTGACGTCCTTCCGGTCTGTGCTCTTTCGCAGCCGGACGTCGGCGGAGGTGGTCGTCTTCCCGCGCTGGGCTCTTCTTCTTCCGGCCGTGCAGTTTACTTCCCGCCACGAGTCGCGATGCCTCCATCTTTCCTGGGTGCGTACCACACGCCGCTTCCGGGTTGCGGGGCAGCCAATGTCCCCGGGATTGCAGGTAAGTCTCTTATTTTTGCAGGTTTGGGCTGCAACCGTGGGATAGATTGTACAAGTCCCTCATTAGATCGGTGGTGTTGAGGCACTTTTGTAATCGTATTCTGCTGCTCAGCACTGCCAAACTCTAGCGGTCCTGTAAGTCCAAACTATACGCCATAACTTGTAGGCAACAAAAACTGAAAACTGTACTCTTTATTTGGGGGGAACACGCCTTGTTCAGTCCTTCTCCGACTCGGTGGCGGCTCGGGTCTGGCGGGATGTGCCGGCCTGTTGCCACTCATTGTCCGGTTCTACTTCTTTCCGGGGGCTCCTGGCTTCTCCGGTCGTCACCCCCAGTCTGCGCAGGAATTCATCCCCCTCCTCCAGATTTTTCATTGAGGTGGCCCTTCCGTTCCTGATGACTAGTAGTCCAAACGGAAAGGTCCACCGATAGCGAATAGCTCTGTCTCTGAGGAGGCGGGTGATGGGTTGTAGCTTCAGGCGTCTGGCCAGGGTCAGGGGGGACAGATCTTGAAAGAGCTGTATGGAGATACCCTCGAATTTGCAGGCTTCTTCCCCCCGGGCTTTTGTGAAGATGGCCTGCCTGGTGCGGTAGTAGTGCAACTGGGCAATCACGTCTCTCGGTTGTGTATTTGCCAGCGGCTTGCTCCTTAGGGCCCTATGGCACCTGTCTAACATTAGTTCTGCCGCTGGGGTGTCAGGGAGCAGATTCGCCATCCATCCTGTGAGGAAATCTTCAATCTCCGTTATGTCTTCAGGTATGCCGCGGATACGGATGTTGCTCCGGCGGTCCCGGTTCTCGGCATCTTCTTGGCGCTCGGCCAATTCTGTTATTTGATTTTGTAGGTGGGAGGAACGTTTTTCAGATTTTTTAATTGTTGAGGAGACCGCCGACATTTTGTCCTCCAAGGCCCCAGTTCTTTCTCCCAGGCCCTGTACCTCTTTCCGGAGTTCCTGGATTTCGGCCCTAAATAACGACTGCATATCGTTATAGAGTCTGTCGAAATCACAGCGACGCACGGGCCGCTGTTCTGGCCTCTCTTCCTGATCCTCCTCGCGTTCCGACCCCGATCCTGGTGCTGAGCCGGGCGCCATTTCTGCCCTCCCGTCTCTAGATGTGGATCTGCTTAGATATCTTCGGAGATCCCCCGTATTCTTCTTTTTTGTGGATGGCGGGGCCATCTCTGTATGTTCCGACGTCGGAGGCTTTTATTTGTGGATGTGATCTGTGGGTTTGATTTGCCTTTTTTTTGAATATTGCTTTGGCGGGGGTAGGAGCTACTGGATTAGGCAGCTATTCCCCTCACCATCGCGCATGCGCCTCCAACACTAACATGTTTTAGTGTAATAAAATATGTTGGATTACCACCCAGAATTCCTACATGGATGCTACCTCCTCTACAGGCGGCTGTCAACATGCTATTGATATAAAAGGATACTTTTTTTTCAAGGTGTTCTGAACTCTGATTACACAGAACAACTGGTAAATATAGAAAGCAGTTGCAAGTCGGCCGATTAAACAAAATGCCACACGGCCAAACAGGAAAACACAAACAGGAAGATCTTTCAGCATAAAAGAACAAGCAGAGTGAACATATTGATGGCAAGAAATCGCACTTCCCACTCATGTTCATTGTTTGGTTAGTGAAGTTTCTAATTTTCTTTGTTCAATCGAGGTATCCTAAAACCGTTGGCAAGATGGATTTATACCACCCAGGATCGGACAGATACCGCGAGGAAAAGCAACAACATGATACTCGGAAACTGCTGCATCTTATTACAATACGTGTTGCTTAACTGTTTAGTCCCACACCACATACAGTACAGCCAAATTACAGTGACATGTTAAAAGAGGCAACTCAAGCAGTACTTATTTTTTTATTTTTTTTAGTATATGCAGACTTTGATTACTTTTATTGAAAATTAATTACCTAAGCTGCCAATCTATTTGTCCTCCCATAAAATCGATCAGCAAAGATCCTGCTTCCAATGGTTCACTAAATGGCTGCCTTTCAGTTTCAATCAATCCTGCAGTCAGTGTAACTCAGCAGCTACAGTATATTCTTATATTATGAAGGTAACATTATCTATTGTTACAGTTTACAGTTCAAACTGCTGAGAATATTGGCAACAAAGTATCACGATCAGGAAAGTGTTGCAAGACCTTGCACTGCTGGGGAAGTGTGCTAAAACCTGCTATAGAAATCAAAGGACGATCAGTTTATTAAAACGCATTAAAAATGGAATCGAGTTGAATTAAAAAAAATATTGCATGAACCGCTGCATTAAATACTGCTGCAGTGGAGATGGAGGGTTGGTCAGCGCACGGGATTTTGCTCAAAGATTGAGATAAGGAGATATGGAACACGGAATTAGTGTTTTAGGTAACCAAACAGTACAATAGAGAGTAAAAAAGTTTTCCTTTAAAAAAATCAAAATTATTAAAAATATTTTAAAAAGAGAAAATTCTTAAATAAAATTCTTAAATCAAATTGTGTGGTTTATTGAGCTATTTGTGGGCAGATGCAAAATATGTGCTATATGTGGATGACTAGCGGGGCTTCTGTATGCTTGTATAGCTTGCTGTTGGTCTGGGGTTTAAAAGGGGAAAATGGGGCTGGTTTACAGAGTCTAGTATGCAGTCTTTCCTTCACGGAGTGCTGCCAGAAGCAATGAATGGCTTTCTCACCCTCCCAGTGGAGGCAATATGTGAGGAACCTGACGAAGCATCACTGCGAAACACGTAGTTCCCTGCCGGAGCCCATTGACTGAAGGACCCAGCCAGCCTGCTGACATCTGGTAAGACCTCCTCTTCCGGTCCCGCCGTCGGACGCGACCACGGGAGCCACACTGGTGAGAGGAACAATACCGGATGATCGGGCTGATGCTGGGCTGTTTCAAAGCTGTATCGTGAGTGTTTTTTTTGTTGTTTATTGTACCCAATAAATCTTATTTGCTCACTCACCGAGTTCGGCCCTTTTCTTTCAATTTGGGCACCCGGGAGAGAAGCAACTCACATACTGCCTCCACTGGGAGGGTGAGAAAGCCATTCATTGCTTCTGGCAGCACTCCGTTAAGGAAAGACTGCATACTAGACTCTGTAAACCAGTCCCATTTTCCCCTTTTAAAGCCGAGACCAACAGCAGGCTATACAAGCATACAGAAGCCCCGCTAGTCATCCACATATAGCACATATTTTGCATCTGCCCACAAATAGCTCAATAAACCACACAATTTGATTTAAGAATTTGATTTAAGAATTTTCTCTTTTTAAAATATTTTTAATAATTTTGATTATTTTAAAGGAAAACTTTTTTACTCTCTATTGTACTGTTTGGTTACCTAAAACACTAATTCCGTGTTCCATATCTCCTTATCTCAATCTTTGAGCAAAATCCCGTGCGCTGACCAACCATCCATCTCCACTGCAACTACAAGAAGATTCCGGGCTTTATCTTCTCTACTGGTCCAGCTGCAGAAAACAACAAGGGCAAGTATACACTACCCTTTCTTTGGTTACACATTACTACACAGGCAGCATCACAAGCCTAAAATAAATAGGGAGCGCCCCAACCTCTTTTCTTTTTGTTAAATACTGCTGCGGCAGCTTTTATTCTAACAAATCACCGGTTTTTACCTGGCTTGTTCCTGGAATGTTACGCTCTTCACATGGCGCTTGCCGCGTTCATTTTGCGTTACCAACCACGGGTCATGCCTGGCTGACGCGCGGTTGATGGGTTTATTGATAATGGTTCGGATTTAATAGGCTGCAATGCTTCGCGTGTCCGCCAGATGGCAGATATTCATGAATTGTAATGCGCATGCGCTTCAGTAATGTGTCGGCTTGCAGGTGTTTCGTTTAAAAAAGATACTGTACCACAGTGTGCCATTGTAACTTGGCCTTGAGACTGAAGGAAGAGGTTGCAAAAATGTATTAATTTAGGCTTTTCATATTAAAGAAAGACAAAGACCAGTTTCGGTTACAGTATTCTCCAGAGACCCGCCCGCCATGAGTGTTCAAGTGCAGCCCGCTTTCCAAAAACCCGACAGAAGTTACACGTATTTGATACATATGTGCCGCGATTAATGCAACAGAGGATAAGATGGCAACAGTTGTTCAAATGTATCAGTATTTTATCGAAAACTATGACTTTTACAAATTTTCGCCAGCTCCTCACACGTGGAAGCATGCAATAAGGAAAAGGTTATGTAGCGATCCCTGTTTTCATCGTATTGAGCCACAATTTGTTGGAGGGTATTGGTGTGTATCACCGGATTTTTCCGGTATCTATGATCATGAAGGCGGCAAAAGGCGAAGGGTCGTGTTAAAACCAACTAAGAAACGACAGTCGCTGCCAAGCAATGCACCAGCACCGGCTTCCAATGACGGTCCCGCCGTCAGTGACAACCCTGAGCCTGAGCCGGATTTCGCGTACAGTTTTGATGAAGCTTGCATGTACCTAAGCGATTTCCAGCCTCGCCAGCTGACTACAGGTGGACTAGTCCCGCTGCAAACTATCGACGTGGATGATCAAGAAAGCTAGACTGGCAGTGGACCGGCGCCGGCGCCAGCTGAATGGGAAATACTATGGTGAGTATATTTGCCGTATTATTTTCAGTATTTTTTTTATTTTGAGAATACTGTATAAATATCGGTGCGATTCCAAAGTCAAGCGATTCTCCTGTAAGCTATATCATTGGCTGAGCGGATTCTACAGTACTGTACTGCAGATACTGAACAATTGGTGGAACGCTAGGCGCATGCGCATGTGAACAGGGGAAAATTATTGGTGGGTCAGGCTGGGTACTTCTTTAGGGGGCTGAGCATTACTGTACTGTAGACGGACGTTCACAGAGGTACACACTTGGACTCGTTTATAATGTGAAATTATAATAAGGCTTTATTGTGCCTTTTCCTTTTCATCAGGAAATTCATCCAAACACAGGGGGGGGGGGGGAACAAAGCTTCTATTCACTTGGGAGTATTTCTAGTGAAACACTATGCAATAATTCACATCTCCCTTAGTCAAGCAGTTCTCGCAGCCCCAAACATGTAACATGAAATAAGCAGATATAAGCAGTCTCTTAAGAATAAAAGTCTTATCTGTTTCTTGGAGGGAAAATCTCACTTCCTGGTTCAGCTTCAGGTGCAGTAGTTTTCCCTGTGTCTTGAAATCAGCTCTGCTGTGCAGAGCTCAAGACTGGTCAGCTCCAAGGGTCAGCTCTCAGTCAGAGCTAGGGAGTCACTTCCTGTCTGAACAGACAAGTTTTTGTAAACAATCTAAATCAGGCAGGTGGTGTTTAGTAATTAACTACCAGAGGTTAACCACCACACTGCTGGATTAAAGGCACATTACTGAACAGGGATAAGTCCCCTGTTACATACCTCCCCTGTTTGTGGGAAGCTCGGGCTTACCACGGCCAAAGCCCATCCTTCCACTCTCATTCTAGATATCTCTGTGACTTGAATGAGAGTGGATGGAGGAAGAGAACCCTCAGTCCCGTTGGGATTGGAGCCCTTTCTCCAGTTTATTTTTGTCTCCTCCCGAAGGTTCTTGAGATCAGCACTCCTCAGTCGCTCGAGGAGGACTTTTTCCACGTAAAGTCTTTTTATCTCGTGCACGGTCATGAGATTTCTGTTGCGTCGGGCACTCCTCTTCTTGTAGATAAAGTGTATGGCAACAGCTGTAGGGCCGTTTGGACTAGCCCTTAGAGTTTTCTGCTCTTTAAGCGGTCTTTCTGCAATTTCTCCACACCACGGAGTCGCCAGTTCAGCTTCTTTGGGACCGAGTTGCACCTCCACCTCCTTTTCCAGAGAACGTCCTATTTTTTCAGCTTCCTCAGCTAAGGACTCTTCTGGTTTTGATTCTGCACTCCTACCTCTGTTTGTTGCCTGTTGGGCAGCTGTAGGTTTGGCTAGTGCTTTCTTAGGTGGCTCAAACTTCGTAATTTTGTTTTGAAGTTGCATGGAGTCCCCAACTCTCACTGTACCCTTGTCCTCACGGGCATTAGTTACTGTGGGATATTGGTGCTTTCTCTGAGTCTGTATCAGAGTCTCCTTCATATTCTGGAGCTCTGTTATTTTTGTTGCCTTATGGCGCACTATGAACTTCTTTGCTTGGGCCACAGTTACTTGTTTCAGTTTCTGGACCTTCTTGTGCTCCCTTTTGTGCCGTGTCACCTGGGTTCTAAACTTGGCTTTTAGCGTTGCTTTGGTGATGCTGAGGGTAGCCTTCAGTTTCTCATGCTGCTTTGCAGGGACATACTGGGTCATCAGACGTTCCTGCAGCACTTGAATTTCTTTAGCAGCCTGCAGCTTTTCTTCCTGCAGCGTTTGCTGCTTCTCCTCAACATAATGGAGGTGTGTACGCAGACCTTGCAGTTGGTTCTGCAGTCGGTGCTCTGCTTCAAACTTTTCCTTGACTTCTTCTGTCAACTGAAAATTTTCTTCTTTCAGTTTTAAGTTTACTGTTTTTAATCTTGAATTTTCTCTTTTTTCAGTCTCTGTATTCTTCAGGGCTTCCTTGCAGTCCTCCTTCCATTTACGCACATCTGCTTTGAGAATGACACTCTCCTGGCGTGAGACTTCCTTCTCTAGGTTGAGGGTCTGAAGCTCCTTCTGAGAGACTTTGAAATCTGTATCAAGATTACCAATAGTTTCTTTAGCAATGTCCAGCTCCTCAGTGAGACTGTGTAGTTCCTTTCTGGAAACTTCCAGGTCTGTGCGGCAGCTGTTGGTCTCATGATGTGAGGCATCCAGTGCTCTGCGGAGTGTCTGAACCTCTTTCTGAGATACGTCCACTTCTATACGGACACTGTTGACCTCCTGTTGTGAGGCATTCAGCTCTATACGAAGAGTGTGAACCTCTTGCTGGAAGGCTGTCATCTGCTTCAGTGCCTCCTCATACTTCCGCTTTAGCGTAGCCACCATTTGATCAGATTGGCTCTGCTTTTCATCCATGGCGGAAATAGTAGCCTTTGCAGTATCTAGCTCAGTCTTGAGATCGTCCAATTCTGTTCTGGCCGCAGAGTAAATTGCGAGCACAGTCTTCTGTAGCTCAGCATTATTTTTTCTCTCCCTTTCCAATTCTTCACAGAGCAGATCACAGTCATGCCTGGCAATTTTTAGGGCGTCTTCAGGGCTGGTCAAGGGATCGTCACTCACTGGTTCCGGCTCCACTTCCCTGGGATGACTGGTTGAGGGTTCCTCACTGTTGGCACCGGACAGACACTTCTTTGGGGTACACGACTTCTGCCTTGGGCCCTCTGGATATTCGGTTAACCGTGGGACAAATTCTCCATTTTTTCTAGGCTGCAGGGCAATTCGGTCCCCCTTTTCCTCCACAGGATCTGTGGACGTATCTGTTACTTCCACGGTAAGTTAAGAACCGCTTTTCTTTTTCTTCCTTTTTGATTTGGATGACACCGTCCCTTCAGGGATATTGGGGTCTCCATCTTCGTTTGAAATTTTAGCAGCTTCATTATATACGCCAGGCTTTTCTTGCAGCTGCTTTAGCTGACAGAAATATTCGGTGATCCACTGCTCCCGCTCTTTCTCCTGCTGATCATATTGGTCATCAAAGGGAGCGGTCTTTTCTGTTCGTGCCGAGTTCAGGCACCCCCACCATTCTTGGGGTGTTTTGTGGGTGTGACTCGGCTCGGGTTCCCTGTAAGAGATGTCTTCCTCTTTATTGGACTGGAAGGGCCACTCTTCCGTGGGGTAGGGTTCATTACTGGAACGCTGCCTCTTGTCCTCCATTTTTAGGCTATCAGGTGTAATTTTTTTCCCGATCTCAGGAGGCGCTATTGCAGCAGTTGCCACTGTATTTGCTAGAACCCCCAATTGTGGTAGTCCTACCGATGGGCATATTTTGATTGTAGAGGTCGTAGCTCTCACAGGCATCTCTGTAGACTTTTCTTCCTTGGATAAAATTTTTTTTCAATATCAGCAATATCATATTCTGTGCATGCATTTTCTTTTATCAGGTATACAAGTTGTGCAGTTGCTAGGTAAAAAAAATCTATTTGCTATACACCATTTACTTGCTGGGTGCAATCCCTCCGCTTCAGCAACAGAATTTGGTTTTCTGCCTGAGTTCAGTAATTTTCAGTCTCATCTTTGGGTATTATGGCATTCACACTTCACACCTTGGGTGTCTGTTTTGCTCCCAAGATAATAGGCATACTTTTTTACTTGCAGAAAAAATAACATTCTTTGCAGTAGACTATTTCTTTCATTCCCGGCAGGGTGACTCAACACTCAGCAATTGGCTTAAAAAAACCTTTTTCCTTTATAGGGCAATTTTACACTTAGCATTTGTTTGCTAAAAATTCCCCTGCTTCAGCACAGTCTTTGTATCAATTTTCACACTTTTCTGCATACACTACCGATCAACTTTATTCTTACTTGGCTAGCTCCGCGAATTTCGGAGTATCCCGGTGATGTGCGGTTTTGTATCGTTTTCTCCCGGGGTATATAGCGTTATATCGCGCCCGTGATTTAAGCATTTTATTCCCGCTGGCTGCAATACTTCAATGCCGTGTAAAAACGCATGGGGGCGTTTGTGAGCTGTTGTCTTTGAAGCCGAGAAATTCATGAATTGTAATGCAGTATATACTGTATATATACTGCAAATATATATACAGTATACACTGTATAACAACAACCCCTATAACCCCTAACATACACATACTGTACTGCATATGCACATCAATGATACTATAGGCCGTCCCCTGGCGAGATGTGTTTGCAGCAGAGAGAGATCCGCTGCTCTCTCTGCGCAAACATCGGCACATTAAAAATTATTTAAAATAAATTTTTATTCATAGTGTAGATGTGCAGGGGGTCTCCGGAGCTGAACCGCGTTGGTTTAAGGTCCGGGGACCCCCTGCTCCCCGAGATACAGCCCCCTTTATGAGGTGCCGGTATCCCTCTGCATTTCAAGGTCCCGATCACGTGACCGCGGCCTGTAAACCAAGCAGAGGGATACCGGCACCCCCTAAAGGGGCCTGTATCTCGGGAAGCAGGGGGTCCCCGGACCTAAAACCACAGCGGTTCAGCTCCGGAGACCCTCTGCACATGTACAGTATGAATAAAACACATATATAAATAAACACTCAATCCTTACCTTAGCGGCTATGTGCTATGGTAACGAAGCAGCAATTCTGTATTTTAATAATATATTAATAATATTGTACAGTGAGCAGGGAGTTCCCTGAGCCAGAAATTAATGCTCAGGGAACCCCCTGCTCCTATACAGAGTTATCTGTATTTTGATTGCAATTATATTGTTCACATTCATTTGCAGAATGTACAGTATATGGTGCATAGATTTTATGCATCATAAATACAATGTAAATGCAATGTACAGTATTGATTGGAATGTGAGGTTTTTCTTTTGCATTTGATGATTTAGTTTGTAAGATCAGTTAGGATTATTAAAGGAAATTCATTGTAATGTAGTGTGTCTGTATGGAGAAGTGTTATTTGTAGGACAGTATGGTTTTGATAACCCTTCTACATTTATTTGTATATTGGTTCATCATGTGTGTATATACACTGGCGACACACTTTATTCGAGCTCGGCTAGTCCCACGAATTCGGGTATACCCGGGTGTATTGAGGTTTGTGACTGTTTTCTGCCCGAGTGCATTGAGGTATTTTCCATGCAGGGATTGAAGCATTTTATTCCCGCTGGCTGCAATACTGCACAGTATATATATATATATACACTGCATTACAATTCATGAATTTATGACATCTGGTAGACACGCGAAGCATTGCAGCCTATTAAATCCTAATCATTATCATTTAACAGATCAGCCGCCCGTCAGCCAGGCATGAACCCAGGCTGGGAAGGCAAATGCAAAGAGGCTTGTCTGAGGTGAGGAGCGGCGCATTCCAGGTATCTGCCAGGTACATACTGGGTATTTGCTCTAATAAAGTGTGTCGGTGCAGTACTGTATGTATGTATATATATATATATATATATATATATATATATATATATATATATATATATATATATATATATATATATATATATATATGTATAGGGATTGTTGATACTGTGTATATATATATATATATATATATATATATATATTAGAAAAAGAAAAGAGAAAAAGCGCCTGATCCTTGTGTAAAATCAGATGAACATTTTAATAAATCATGGACAAGACAAATGCACACTTACAATTTGTCTGATAAAAACAGGCATTTTATGGGACCTGCCCATGCACCAAATGAAGACTCCACGGTCACCTCCGCTCTGCAATCTCCAGATTAGTTCTTTGTCCAGTATTTGAGAACGCCGTTTTCTACAGGATGGATATCAACCACTTGTAAGGAGCTTCTCAGCAGCGTGCGTCCGCCATTGCTCACACGCATGTGGTACTGGAACCCGGAAGGACTTTGCTTGCGTCTCCACGGTCTCTCTCTGGTGCCAAGGCAGGTCAGCCACCGTAGTTACAATGTAAACCGTCCCTACGCGTTTCTTCCCCTGATGGATCCCCTGATGAAATCCGCAAAGGCGGAAGAAACGCATAGGGACGGTTTACATTGTAACTACGGTGGCTGACCTGCCTTGGCAACAGAGAGAGACCGTGGAGACGCAAGCAAAGTCCTTCCGGGTTCCAGTACCACATGCGTGTGAGCAATGGCAGACGCACGCTGCTGAGAAGCTCCTTACAAGTGGTTGATATCCATCCTGGAGAAAACGGCGTTCTCAAATACTGGACAAAGAACTAATATGGAGATTGCAGAGCGGAGGTGACCGTGGAGTCTTCATTTGGTGCATGGGCAGGTCCCATAAAATGCCTGTTTTTATCAGACAAATTGTAAGTGTGCATTTGTCTTGTCCATGATTTATTAAAATGTTCATCTGATTTTACACAAGGATCGGGCGCTTTTTCTCTTTTCTTTTTCTAATAGGTACTATGGGAACTTGGTGAGCCCAAGAAGAAGCAGCCTGGACCTTTGTTTTATTCATTCATGGACTTCATTTGGACTTAAGTATTTTTTATAGTTCATTGTTTGTAATTTTATGCTATATTTTGCAATTTATAATCAACAGATTATTGCAATATTCTTTTTCACATTTTTGCACATTTTTTACAATTTTTTTGTTTGGTTTTTATATGTTTTTTCATGTATATTACATTTTTTATAATTAACATTTTTTTTCATATAGGCTAGCACTAGTTGGTTCATGTAACTATCTTATTCAATATTGGTATTTGGTGCAACATTTTGGCACACGTCACCAGCAGGGAAGCAATTTGGGTGTGCTGGAAAAAGGTGCGCTGTCTTTAAAACTGTTCCTATATATATATATATTTATCTTCATGTATTTATTTATTTATTTCGATTTATTTATTAATTGTGGGGCTGCTGTGCGTGAATTTTTTTTATTATGGGTAGCGGTGGTGGGTGAAGGAGGTATTTGGCCCTTGGTGTGAGTTTAGGGCTTGCGGGGGGGTTGCGGGCGCACTTAACCCCTTCACGACCATAGCAGTTAATACCGCTACGGTCATGAAGGGGTTAACCCCTCCCGCTACCCCCCCCCCCCCCGCAAGCCCATAACAACCACCGTTGGGGCTAATACCCCCTTCACCCACCCTCGCTACCCACAATAAAAACATTCACACACAGCAGCCGCCCAAAAAATAAATAAATAAATCGAAATAAATAAATAAATACATGAATATAAATAAATACATTTAAAATACATTTTTATTCATAGTGTAGATGTGCAGAGGGTCTCCGGAGCTGAACCGCTGTGGTTTTAGGTCCGGGGACCCCCTGCTCCCCGAGATACAGACCCCTTTAGGGGGTGCCGGTATCCCTCTGCTTGGTTTACAGGCCGCGGTCACGTGATCGGGACCTTTAAATGCAGAGGGATACCGGCACCTCATAAAGGGGTCTGTATCTCGGGGAGCAGGGGGTCCCCGGACCTGAAACCAACGTGGTTCAGCTCCGGAGACCCCCTGCATATGTACACTATGAATAAAAATGTATTTTAAATGTATTTATATTCATGTATTTATTTATTTATTTAGATTTATTTATTTATTTTTTGGGCGGTTGCTGTGTGTGAGTTTTTTTCATTGTGGGTAGTGGGGGTGGGTGAAGGGGGTATTAGCCCCAACAGTGGTTGTTTAGGGCTTGCGGGGGGGGTAGCGGGAGGGGTTAACCCCTTCATGACCGTAGCGGTATTAACTGCTACGGCCGTGAAGGGGTTAAGTGCACCCGCAAACCCTCCCCCCCCCGCAAGTCCTAAAGTCACACCAAGGGCCAAATACCCCCTTCACCCACCACCGCTACCCACAATAAAGCGGGCACGGTGGGTTAACCCCTTCATTGCCTTAGCGGCTATCAGCTATGGTAATGAAGCAGCATTTCTGTATTTTTAATAATATTGTGCAGGAGCAGGGGGTCCCCTGAGTTTTGATTTCTAGCTCAGGGAACCCCCTGCTCACTGCACAATATTATTAAAAATACAGAAATGCTGCTTCGTTACCATAGCACATAGCCGCAAAGGTAAGGAATGAGTGTTTATTTATATATGTGTTTTATTCATACTGTAGATGTGCAGGGGGTCTCCGGAGATGAACCGCTTTGGTTTTAGGTCTGGGGACCCCCTGCTTCCCGAGATACAGCCCCCTTTAGGGGGTGCCGGTAGCCCTCTGCTTGGTTTACAGGCCGCGGTCACGTGATCGGGACCTTTAAATGCAGAGGGATACCGGCACCTCATAAAGGGGGCTGTATCTCGGGGAGCAGGGGGTCCCCGGACCTTAGACCAACGCGGTTCAGCTCCGGAGACCCCCTGCACATCTACACTATGAATAAAAATGTATTTTAAATAATTTTTAATGTGCCTATGTTTTCGCAGAGAGAGCAGCGGATCTCTCTCTGCTGCAAACACATCTCGCCAGGGGACGGCCTATAGTATCATTGATGTGCATATACAGTATTGTATGTGTACAGTACTGTATGTTAGGGGTTATAGGGGTTTTTGTTATACAGTATATAATATATATATATATATATATATATATATATATATATAGCAACTGTAAATATTACTGTATGTTCATTTGCATGTCTTAGACAGGTCTGCAACCCTGTCTTTCCCCATATATTGCATTACAATTCATGAATTTATGCCATCTGGCGGACACGCGAAGCATTGCAGCCTAGTAAATCCTGAACCATTATCAATTAACACATCAACCGCGCGTCAGCCGGGCATGCGCCTGGCTGGGAAGGCAAAAGGAGCCCAGCATGCTCCAGGTGAACAGTGTGGCATTCCAGGAACATGCCAGGTAAAAGCCGGTGATTAGTAAGAATAAAAGCGCCGCAGCAGTATACTCCATTCACAGCTGGTAGCCCTATGCGGTGTGGCAACCTTTATGTGCAAGATCAGCACCCCTCATGGGTCACCATCTGTATTCACTGCTTCAGCGAAACTTTTGAAAACAACAAACACCTATCCCTTTTCAAGGGCTGACTCACTTCTTGAACCCTGACTATGGCTGGAAGGCAAAACCCCTATTTCAATTACCGTATTACACTTTGTGATAGTCAATTAAAGGTTTACCTGCTTCAGCATTCTCTTGGGATTGGGGAAGAGTCCATCCGTGGTTTTTGTGAGTCTCAGTGCAGTGTAAGTTTCAGTGGTGTGTACCCCTTTAACTCTGCCTCTGCTGCATGAGAGGTTTTTTTTTTTTTTTTCAAGTTGTTTAGACTGTTTGTAGGCAAAAAGCATAACAAAAAATTTCACATAAAACTCTCCGGTCCTTTTTAACTACAAAGACACCTCTTTTCCCACTTCGGACACCATATGTAGACGGACGTTCACAGAGGTACACACTTGGAGTCGTTTATAATGTGAAATTATAATAAGGCTTTATTGTGCCTTTTCCTTTTCATCAGGAAATTCATCCAAACACAGGGGGGTGGGGGGGAACAAAGCTTCTATTCACTTGGGAGTTTTTCTAGTGAAACACTATGCAATAATTCACATCTCCCTTAGTCAAGCAGTTCTCGCAGCCCCAAACATGTAACATGAAATAAGCAGATATAAGCAGTCTCTTAAGAATAAAAGTCTTATCTGTTTCTTGGAGGGAAAATCTCACTTCCTGGTTCAGCTTCAGGTGCAGTAGTTTTCCCTGTGTCTTGAAATCAGCTCTGCTGTGCAGAGCTCAAGACTGGTCAGCTCCAAGGGTCAGCTCTCAGTCAGAGCTAGGGAGTCACTTCCTGTCTGAACAGACAGGTTTTTGTAAACAATCTAAATCAGGCAGGTGGTGTTTAGTAATTAACTACCAGAGGTTAACCACCACACTGCTGGATTAAAGGCACATTACTGAACAGGGATAAGTCCCCTGTTACATGTACATTAAAACTTTTCTTTTTCTTTTTCCTCAGAAAAGAAAACGGCTAATGGGGGGATTTCGATGGATAATATCGCGTTGGGTGACAATGCCTGCACATTGCTGAATCGAATTTAAAACCCCACATCTACAGTTTTTTTTGCACTTGTTCCGGCCGTACAGTATACTGTGTAATAAACCCGAAAAAATAAAACTATGCATTTATTCTACATGTACAGTATCATTTACATTATGTGTGTTCTACAGTATACAGTGCCAGGTTCCTAACATCTATGGGCAAAATGAATTTTATTTCTAGGTGCCCTAGAACAGAAGTTCCAACGCCAATTGGGCGTGAACTTGACCGAGGCCCTAGTTCCCACGCCAATTGCGCGATTACACTGACTCCGTTCTGTTGCCACGAGAGGGTCGCTATTTGCCATGCAATCCTGCCTGAACTAGGACTACATGGTGACCGAATCTGAGCCCTCTAGGTTGAACAGAACCGGAGTTATGGGTTCCAGGTTTCTGCTCATTCTGACTTAGCCGTTTCAAAGCAGCACGGCTTTCTCCGCCATTACAGTCAATGATAGGACCCTCCTCGCCGGCGTGACCCTTTCTCGCCGCCATTACTGGTCGGACCCTATTGGGGTCAAGAGGGGGTTCCTAACATCTATAGGCAAAATGAATTTTATTTCTAGGTGCCCTAGGACCGAAGTTCCCACGCCAATTGCCCTAGTTCCCACGCTAATTGCGCGATCATTGCTCTTTTTTGACAATGTTGCCGATCTTGCGGCTTTGCGGTCTGGCAGTAAAAAACAGTGCAGTAAGCCTCGACATTTGTTACACTGTCAAAGGAGAAAATGGAAACAATGTAAGACAAATCAACATGTTCTTTTATTGGTGGAGTCAGTACAAAAACATTTATTTACAAATACTGTACAATGTTGAAACATTTTAAGTACACAGCAATTAAAAACATCAACAGGTGTATGGTTTACTGCTACAGTACAGTACATGTGTGAAAACATTTGTCAGTCAGTATGGTTTACAGTCACATGTTTTAAATGCAATACAGTACATTCTTTAATACAGTATCTTTAAAATATAAATATATAAATATAATTTAAAATAATCTGTTCTGTGGGTCTGAGCGGGTTGAAATTTGCCTGGTCCTCATGCGGAAGTACCCTTGCCATAGTGGCCAAATATCAGCCTTCCACGTCCCCCTGAACCGGAGATACAAAAATACAGTTTAAAAGCACATTACAAAAGTGGCTTTTCTCTGCCATGCAAGTCAATGGCAGAAACCTAAACTTTACCATTACCCTGACTCCGTTCTGTTGCCACGAGAGGGTCGCTATTTGCCATGCAATCCTGCCTGAACTAGGACTACATGGTGACCGAATCTGAGCCTTCTAGGTTGAACAGAACCGGAGTTATGGGTTCCAGGTTTCTGCTCATTTCAAAGCAGCGCAGCTTTCTCCGCCATTACAGTCAATGATAGGACCCTCCTCGCCGGCGTGACCCTTTCTCGCTGCCATTACTGGTTGGACCCTGTTGGGGTCAAGTGAGGGGGTTCCTAACATCTATAGGCAAAATGAATTTTATTTCTAGGTGCCCTAGGACCGAAGTTCCCACGCCAATTGCCCTAGTTCCCACGCTAATTGCGCGATCATTGCTCTTTTTTGACAATGTTGCCGATCTTGCGGCTTTGCGGTCTGGCAGTAAAAAAACGTGCAGTAAGCCTCGACATTTGTTACACTGTCAAAGGAGCAAATGGAAACAATGTAAGACAAATCAACATGTTCTTTTATTGGTGTAAGTCAGTACAAAAACATTTATTTACAAATACTGTACAATGTTGAAACATTTTACGTGCACAGCAATTCAAAACATCGACAGTACAGTCCTAGAGGGCAGCAAACAGGGCAGGTTTTCAGGGCAACCTTGAAAACCGTGCCTGTTTTCGGCCCCCAGGGACTGGAGTCGTGCATGTCCTGTGTAAAAAAACACACAACAACATCTCCTTTGTTTAAGTACAGCAGGTACTGTAGGGCAAAACATGTACAGTACAATACAGTTCAGCACAACAATATGGTCTCACAGAAAGTACTCCACATTGTCCATCCATGGCCGATTCCTTGCATGGCGCAAAACGCCATTAATGCAGTCTCGAACGCCTTTCATTACAGGATCTGTAATTGGATAAAAGCGCCGCATTTCATCCACAATGTTTTTCCTTAAATTGACAGGAAGCGCCTTTTTTACACGATTCCCATCGTAGTTCACTTTGAAGGCCCAGTCGTTGTACAACGAGTAGGGAACATGGTTCTTAAAAATGAACAAGGCATACTTGTGGGGTACACCAGCACTCTTCACCCTATACTTCTCCCTGAGCCCCGGTGGCAGATCACACAGGGTGATGTCGGGCTCCGTATCGATGCGAGCGGGTGTAGGTCTTTTGGGAGCAGGTGTACTTGAGGCGACGGGCGATAGTAGGTTGTCAGGGAGGAAGCTTTCCACCGGTCGTGGTCGCCGTGTTGTCTCCTGACGTGGTCTTGACGGGGTTGTCATGTCCTCCTCAACGGCATACATGTACACTACATCTTCTGGTGGAGGGGGTGCGCTTGGTGATGGAAGGGGGTCGAAGGTCCCATTCATCACATCCATGTCACCCCCCTGCTCCGGCGTCAGGGAAAAAGGGGCATTAGCACCGAGCAAATAATGTATGCCCGCTATGTCAGCCTCTATCTTCTCCATCCGTCGATCCATCCGTTGATCCATTTGTAGCATCCGTTGCTCCACATTTAACATGGTCTCCAGAAGCAGATCTATCTGTGCTAGCACAATAGAATTCCCTGGGAGATCCACACTTATCCCATTCAGCATCCGGTCTAACGAGCTGCTTCTTGTGCATGGCGTCTGGACATCTGGGGGGATGGGTGCAACCCGTGGATTTCAGAGGCGGCAGCGTCGTCGGATGGAACCGGAAAAGATTGGGATGGATCAGACGGGCTGAAGATTTCCGGGACAGCTACAGCAGAGTCGTCGAAGCATATGTGAGGAAGTGGTCTGCGGGTTCGATGGGTTGGCTCCCATTCGTTTTGCGTCGAGAGTACATCACCGTATATCTTCTTCACATAATGAGGCTTACGTCTAAGAAAACCCTTAGCCTTTGGGGTCAGCAGAAGGTTTTCTTTATTGGCCTTAGCCTGTCGTTTTGGCGTGGAAACGGCAACCGCCTTTCGCTTTTTCAGCTTGACAGGCACGGCAGAGGCGAGTGGGTTCCTGCGTCCATAGAATCGGGGCTAATCCATAGAAGCAGGTGGCACAATGCAGTATCTGGACAAGGGCAAGTTCAGATAAAGATCATCGAGTGGTGGGCTATGCAAAGTGTGTGACCTTTTATGCATGGCGACCAGGTACAGGTGTTGAAAGTGGGTGAACTCTAATGTGAGTCATTACCGTATAAATACACCATCCATTTTGTGTATTGACTGCACATAGAATACACATCGACTAAACATCAAATATACATTCTTGTGTTTGTATTTCTTTTCACTCGCAGCAATGCCTGTTAAAAAGATTTCAAAGGAGCTCAGCATGCGAATGAAGGAGATGTACACGAGCGGACACCGAATTGCTGCTATCCAGCGCTGGTTAGCTACTTCTGACCTCGTTGTGCCATCAACCACCGTGTGCTATCATGCATACGGAAAAAACAGAGACCGCAAAAGGGTACCAAGGGTAACTAACGCGTAAGTATATTTATAAAACTTAACACAAAAAAAATATAGAAAACTGTACTGTACATCTACAGTACAGTTCTGTATCTACTGTAATATTGATGTTATTTCTGTTGATTTATATTACAACATAGTTTGTATATTTATATTTATAGTACAACAGTATACATTTTTTGTATATTTCTATTTATCGTACAACGGTATATATAGGGTGTATATTTATATTTATATTACAACAGTATATATATTTTGTATATTTATATTTATAGTACAACAGTATATATATTTTGTATATTTATATTTATAGTACAACAGTATACATTTTTTGTATATTTCTATTTATCGTACAACGGTATATATAGTGTGAATATTTATATTTATAGTACAACAGTATATATATTTTGTATATTTCTATTTATAGTACAATAGTATACATTTTTTGTATGTTTCTATTTATCGTACAACGGTATATATAGGGTGTATATTTATATTTATATTACAACAGTATCTATTTTGGGTATATTTATATTACAACATTATATTTATATACAGTACATTTTATATTGCTGCATATTAATAAAACAATATATTTTCTTTACATTATAGGGAGACAACTCTTCTGGTGGACAAAATAAGTGAGGAGAATGATGAGAGGAGTGCATTAAGGGTTAAAAACACTCTGCAGGAAAAGCACAATCTGACTGTATCCGAGAGCAGCATAAAGAAGATGAGACGCAGCATTGGATGGAAATATGGACGTGTGAGGTTAGTACTGGACAGTACAGGAGGTAAAAGTGTTGTTTAGGAAACTGTACTGTACCGTTAAAATTATTTATTCCTTGTCATTACAGAGTGTACCCCATGATACGGGATGCAAACAAAATCAAAAGAGTGGTCCAGGCCCAGGCATGGATCGACAGTGGGGAGACATTCCAGGATTGCATCTTCACTGATGAGTCTACTGTGTCGCTGGAGAGATTTGCAAGCTTTGCATTCCACAAAAAAGGCCGCATATCTTTGAAGCCGCGGCCAAAACACCCTGTGAAGCTGCATGTGTGGGGTGCCATCTCTAGGCGTGGACCGGGATGCATTGTCATCTTTGAAGGAAAATGTATCAAATATAATGTCGCCTAATGCACTGTACTTTACTAGTGTTGCCTTACTGTATGCACTGTACTGTACTATTGTGCAGTTTTTTGAGCACTTTTCTTTTCTTGCTATAGGAATCATGAATAAAGCTTTCTTCCAAGACAACATTGTGCCCGAGATAGTGCAATACATCACACGCGAGTTCCCCAATGGTCACCGCTTCTACCAGAACAACGATCCGAAGCACACCGCGTCAACGGCGCATATCCTTGAGCGCGGCTTCAACTGGGTGAAGACGCCAGCAGAGTAAGTTCAGTAGACCGTGTCCCATTTTTATTCCCCACTGTTTTTAGCTCTTAAACCAATTGTCCTTTCTTTCCAATGACAGATCGCCAGACTTCAATCCGATCGAAATGTTCTGGCATCAGCTGAAGGACCATATCCGGAAAGTGGCGAAACCCTCCAAAAAGGACGAGTTGTTGAAAGGCATAATGAGTTTTTGGAACGATGTACTCACCGTGGAACACTGCAATAAATATATAGACCATATTGCCACTGTGTTGCCCATTGTCATCACGCGTAATAGGCAATCATCAGGAAAGTAGTACTGTGCTGTAGTATTGTAAGTACAGTATGATACAGGTAAGTATGGCACAGATTTTTTCTTACCAGATAGTCAGAGTATACAGTAGTTAGTTTTTTCTTTACAGAGAGAGCAGCACCAGCCACCAGGTTACAGTACATAGTATTTAACAGTAGTCAGAGTATACAGTAGTTCCAGTATACAGTAGACTACAGTAGTTTGACAGTACTACAGTAACTGCCTACTAACTGCTCATTTTTTTTTTTCCAGAGAAAGCAGCACCAGCCACCTACAGTAGTTCTACACATCACACAATGCCATAATACAGTACACACATACAGTACAGTAACTGCACTAATTTTTTGTTTTCTTGTCGTTTCAGGAAAAAAGGGTGGCCTGGCCTGGGGGGAGGTGGGTTTTTGTGTCCAGTCTAATCTGTTTATACAGTAAAATGTACAGTTTATAAACAGCAGTAATGATGTACACAAAACCTCTCCTCTCTCAATGAACTACTGAACTGTAGACAGAATGAGGAAAAGATAAAGACGGAAAAAATAATATTACTATACAGTTTATATATTATATAGTACATTACAGTATATATTATTAAATAATATTCTTATAAATGTGCATCATTCATGTTTCCCCATGTTTTACAAATGTTTTCTAAATGGTTATCCAATTTCCATCTGCCAAAAGAACTTAATAAAGACTGCATTATGTATTATTCATGATTATTTTTATATTTGTATTTTTTGGGTCCTGACAAAATAAAATAAATATTTATTCACTTTCCTGCTAATCATAATCATTGACAACAACCACCCCCCCCCCCCCCGACAGTATAAGAATGAATGACAAAACAACATGAATCAGTTAATGGTTTTTTTACTCTCAATTCTCACAATGCTGTGCACATCAAATTTACATTTAAAATTCGAGAGGGGATTTTCCAAAGCGTTACCGTAAACAAAGCCTCTAAGGGTTGGGGGGGATGGTGTCATTACACGCAGGCGCACTGAGGCTTAGTAGCTCGGCTATGGACGGATTAAGAACACAATGGCAATATTCAGAAGATTAACGACTCTGTGGAGAGAGGGGGTTGGTAGGGTAGGATGACTCATGCGCTGTAAGCAGCAAGCTCCCATCTCTAAAAGGATTAGAGTACACGCAGGCGCAGTCAGCCTATTGACGCTTGACGCTAGGGACGAATTAAAAACACAATGACTAAAGTAACTGCAGAAAATGAATGACTCTGGAGGTGTGTGGCTAAAATAGTTAACAGTACTGTAATTTCAAAAGGCAGTTCATCATAATAATTTGATCAATAAACCCCCAAATACAACCCCCAAATACAGTACATAAAAAGCAAGTCACTTTAACTCCCTGTGCCTCAGGTACCAAAAACAAACAGTAGATTTTATATATATATATATATATATATTATTAATTAATATTCATATAAATGTCCATTTTTCATGTATCTCCATGTTTTACAAATGTTTTGTAAATGTTTCTCCGATTTCAAACTGCCAGAATAATTTAATAAAGGCTGCAGTATGTATTATTCATGATTATTTTTATCTTTGTATTTTTTTTCCCTGATGAAATATAATAAATATTTATTCACATTCCTGGTTATCGTAATCATTGACAACAACCATACCCTCCCCCCCCCGACAGTATAGTGTAAGAATAAATGAAAAAACAACATGAATCAGTTAATGGTTTTTTTACTCTCAATTCTCACAATGCTGTGCACATCAGATTACATTTCAAATTCGAGAGGGGATTTTCCAAAGCGTTACCGTAAACAAAGCCTCTAAGGGTTGGGGGGGGGGGTGGTGTGATTACACGCAGGCGCACTGAGGCTTAGTAGCTCGGCTATGGACAGATTAAGAACACAATGGCAATATTCAGAAGATTAACGACCCTGTGGAGAGAGGGGGTTGGTAGGGTAGGGTGTCTCATGCGCTGTAAGCAGCAAGCTCCCATCTCTAAAAGGATTAGAGTACACGTAGGCGCAGTCAGCCGATTGACGCTTGGCTAGGGACGGATTAAAAACACAATGACTACAGTAACTGCAGAAAATGAGCAAAGCGTTGTTGTGTGTTTTTTTTACACAGGACATGCACGACTCCAGTCCCTGAGGGCCGCAAACAGGCACGGTTTTTAAGTTTGCCCTGAAAACCTGCCATGTTTGCTGCCCTCTAGGACTGTACTGGTGCAATTTCAACCCGCTCAGACCCACAGAACGGATTATTTTAAATTATATTTATATATTTATATTTTAAAGATACTGTATTAAAGAATGCACTGTATTGTATTTAAAACATGTGACTGTAAACCATACTGACTGACAAATGTTTTCACACATGTACTGTACTGTAGCAGTAAACCATACACCTGTTGATGTTTTGAATTGCTGTGCACTTAAAATGTTTCAACATTGTACAGTATTTGTAAATAAATGTTTTTGTACTGACTCCACCAATAAAAGAACATGTTGATTTGTCTTACATTGTTTCCATTTGCTCCTTTGACAGTGTAACAAATGTCGAGGTTTACTGCACTGTTTTTTAACCGCCAGACCGCAAAGCCGCAAGATCGGCAACATTGTCAAAAAAGAGCAATGATCGCGCAATTGGCGTGGGAACTAGGGCAATTGGCGTGGGAACTTCTGTTCTAGGGCACCTAGAAATAAAATTCATTTTGCCTATAGATGTTAGGAACCCCCTCACTTGACCCCAACAGGGTCCGACCAGTAATGGCGGCGAGAAAGGGTCACGCCGGCGAGGAGGGTCCTATCATTGACTGTAATGGCGGAGAAAGCTGCGCTGCTTTGAAACGGCTAAGTCAAAATGAGCAGAAACCTGGAACCCATAACTCCGGTTCTGTTCAACCTAGAAGGCTCAGATTCGGTCACCATGTAGTCCTAGTTCAGGCATGATTGCATGGCAAATAGCGACCCTCTCGTGGCAACAGAACGGAGTCAGGGTAATGGTAAAGTTTAGGTTTCTGCCATTGACTTGCATGGCAGAGAAAAGCCACTTTTGTAATGTGCTTTTAAACTGTATTTTTGTATCTCCGGTTCCGGGGGACGTGGAAGGCTGATATTTGGCCACTATGGCAAGGGTACTTCCGCATGAGGACCATGCAAATTTCAACCCGCTCAGACCCACAGAATGGATTATTTTAAATTATATTTATATATTTATATTTTAAAGATACTGTATTAAAGAATGTACTGTATTGCATTTAAAACATGTGACTGTAAACCATACTGACTGACAAATGTTTTCACACATGTACTGTACTGAAGCAGTAAACCATACACCTGTTGATGTTTTGAATTGCTGTGTACTTAAAATGTTTCAACATTGTACAGTATTTGTAAATAAATGTTTTTGTACTGACTCCACCAATAAAAGAACATGTTGATTTGTCTTACATTGTTTCCATTTGCTCCTTTGACAGTGTAACAAATGTCGAGGCTTACTGCACTGTTTTTTTACTGCCAGACCGCAAAGCCGCAAGATCGGCAACATTGTCAAAAAAGAGCAATGATCGCGCAATTGGCGTGGGAACTAGGGCAATTGGCGTGGGAACTTCTGTTCTAGGGCACCTAGAAATAAAATTCATTTTGCCTATAGATGTTAGGAGCCCCCTCACTTGACCCCAACAGGGTCCGACCAGTAATGGTGACGAGAAAGGGTCACGCCGGCGAGGAGGGTCCCATCATTGACAGTGGTGGCGGAGAAAGCCGCGCTGCTTTGAAACGGCTAAGTCAGAATGAGCAGAAACCTGGAACCCATAACTCCGGTTCTGTTCAACCTAGAGGGCTCAGATTCGGTCACCATGTAGTCCTAGTTCAGGCAGGATTGCATGGCAAATAGCGACCCTCTCGTGGCAACAGAACGGAGTCAGGGTAATCACACAATTGGCGTGGGAACTAGGGCCTCGGTCAAGTTCACGGCCAATTGGCGTGGGAACTTCTGTTCTAGGGCACCTAGAAATAAAATTCATTTTGCCCATAGATGTTAGGAACCCTCTCACTTAACCCCAACAGGGTACGACCAGTCATGGCGACAAGAAAGGGTCACACCGGCGAGGAGGGTCCTATCATTGACCGTAATGGCGGAGAAAGCCGTTTCAAACCAGCGTGGCTAAGTCAGAATGAGCAGAAGGTATTAGACAACAGCTCGCAAACGCCTCCATGAGTTTTAACACGGCATTGCAGTATTGCAGACAGCGAGAATAAAATGCTTAAATCACGGGCGCGAAAATAACGCAATTCACTCCGGGCGAAAACGACACAAAACCGCACATAACTGGGATAATCTGAAATTCGCGGAGCTAGCCGAGTTAGAATAAAGGGTATCGCCACTGTAGGTTACCAGTTGATCGGCATCTTAAAAAAGGGAGATGTACACATCAGGTTAAATGGTCACAAGTATTGCCAGCAGGAGTATAATTATTATTATTTTTTTTACAAATTCTAATGCTTGTTTTTTTAATGATTTCAAATCATCTAGTTTTAACCTATTAAACTTTGCCTTGATAAACCAAATTTTAAAAGATAATAAAAAAATGCTCAAGTGCATTTTTGTACATAAGTCAAATGCGGTCAGTCCAATAATGCAGGGAAAAAAGTAGATAAAATAGAGAACAGGCTCTTGAAATATAAGAAGAGCTACAACATGTTGTTGTACTGTATAATGCCATTCAATACATTGTGTAAATGCTGAAGTTTCATACTACAGCTCAACCCCGTTATAACGCGAATCCGCTTATAACGCGATGCAAGTGTGGCTCCCAATTTTTGTATTTAGGAATACTTTACACACAAAAACACAGAGTGCCTGCTCAGCCTACCGAAAATAAAATAAAACGTATACTTCCTAGAGTGGTGCTATTAGGGTATAAACATATTGGATTACACGACAGAGAGAAAGAACCCTACGAGGACACACACTAAACTCTACTAATAGAAACATAAATAAATGTTATTATTAATTATATGAGATGCGAACGTGAACATAGATAAAAAAGCGCGCTAGCACAGTGTATGACTTTATCATGCAAGAAGATACAACTCCAAAGTGTGGCGACGGAAACACTATAACTGGTAAGTATAATACATTGTATATAGATGCATGAAAACATGTGTAAATGGAATCCGTGTGTATGTCTGCTGTACCTTAATGACAATGCTTAAGTATAGCTGTATAATATGAATGGAGTACTGTGCACATTATGGTGTCTGAGAAATGGACAAGTGTGTCTCAAAAGGACATAATAGCACCAGCCCAATAGCTGTGCAGGTAGGTAAACACTTTACTCTATTGACACACACTCAGATCCTTACAAATCCCTGATATACAGGTGTGTACCCGTAGTTCATAGTGAAGTTAATCCAGGATATACTCGGTAACCTCATTCATTGAGGATCACCCTCACTGGATTACTAGATGGCTATACATAAAGGTATATCATGTTGTTAATCAAGACAGGCAAGCAACAGGTTAATGCAATCTCTATTCCTAGTCCATGCAAATGCAAACAAAGGACAGGAAAAGAAGAAAATAAAGCCACTGAGTCTGTAAGGTAAGAAGACTCAGACTGTCCAGTAATGGAAAATTCCGTCTGTGCAGTTAAAGTACTCTTTAAATGAGTGCTAATACCTAAGTGATCAGCACTTTTACAATTGGTATATCACAGGGTAAATGGAGTATTGCGTCAAATGGTACTCTATAATCAGAGAGATCTTGATCTAAAGGACGTAATACAAAGAAACCGTCTTGTCTAGTAGCCCTGTTATAAGTAAGGCTTATAAACCTTTCACTTGGAATAAAGGTACTGCAGTCCTGTCTCCACTAGTGGATACCACGTATAGTCCACATCTTAGTTAAATAACTAGGAGTTCAAAGCATGAAAAGTCGCTGCTGTGCATAGATACCGGAGCTACCGCTCCTTTTGCGCTGATGACGTTAGTGTGAACGTCATAACCCAACGTGCGTTTCGTTCAGTAGCCTGAACTTCTTCGGGGTTGGGGGAAAGCAATGCAGGGCTCGTCCTTTTATGCTGCTTCGTTGCCTAGGTGACCCAGTTATGTACAGCCGCGGCCCCTTTTATTCTAACACTTCACCGATATTGTCCGGTGACTTTTTCCGAATGCCACGCGCTTCGCCACGTTCGTGCCGTATTCATTTCGCAATCATGCCGGCGTCCACTGCGCTTGATCTGTTTAATGAGAATGTTTCGTATTTAATTGGTTGCAATTCTTCGCGTATCCACCAGGTGGCAGATATTCATGAATTGTAATGCGCATGCACTTCAGTAATGTGTCGACTTGCAGGTGTATAAAAAATACCACAGTGGTCCTTTGTGAATTGACCTTGGTACTGAAGAAGTTGTACAACATTGTATCTATTAAGGCGTTTCATATTAAAAACTAATTGCAAACTGTCTGGTGTTCTATTCCATTGTCCAGAGAGGTCCAGAGATGAGTACATCACTGCAGTCCGTGTTGATCAGAAAGTCAAACATAACGTACGCTTATTTAATATGGTCAGCAATTAGTACAGCAGATAAGATGGCCACAGTTGGTCAAATATATCAATATTTTAATCGAAAATCATAACTTTTACAGATTTTCACCAGATGCTCTGGGGTGGAAGCACGCGATAAGGAAAAAGTTATGTATCGATCCGCGTTTTTTTCGTATTGCTCCTGCACCCGGAGTTCCAGGAGGAGGGTATTGGTGTGTTGCCCCTGAATTTTCGAGTACCTTTGGAAAACCAACTAGGAATCGTAAATCCCAGGCAAGCAATACGCCAGCGCCAGCACTGGCTTCCAATAACGGTCCGACCATCTGTGAAAACCTGCTGACCGGCAACCCTTGCTATCAGCCCCCGCCTGGATACCTGCAGCCTGAGCAGGATTTCACGTGCAGATACCAGCATGCTTGCATGTACCAAAGCGATTTCCAGCTTCATCAGCTGGCAACTACAGGTCTAACAGGCCCGCTCTCACCTGTCAACTACGTGTATAATCAAGACTACGGGACTGGCAGTGGCTCGGCGCCAACCAAATGGCAATGTCTATGGTGGGTACAGCTGCCGTATGTAATTATTTTTTTACCATATCAATATCAAAGCACAGTAAAGCGATTCTACTGTAATCAATCGGTTTGCTTATGGTTATTTAGTTCTTTTAGTCACAATTCGCCAAAATGTAGTCCAGCAATATCATTGGCTGCGCAGCTTCTACAGTTAGGCGCATGCGCATTGGAACCTTATTGAAACGCATACAGTATGCGTCTCAACACATCTAGGCGCATGTGTGTACTGTATGTGAACAAGAGACGCCCCCCGAGAAAATAATTGTTGGGACTGACCGAGGGGACTGCAGGGACTGACTGTGGGAACTTCTTTACGGGACTGACTAGTTTCAACTAACCATTACAGTATTTACAGTATTTACAGTATTTATTTTTCTTCCTCAGAAAAATAAGCTTTGTCATCAGGCTGAGAATGGCAAATGGAGGGATTTCAATGGATCATATCGCTTTTTGTAACGATGCTTGCATACTGCTGAATTTGAATCAGTGCCATTTTTATTGATTAGGATAGAATAACTGAGCTTTATTACATACTGTATAATAAACCCCAAAAATAAAAAGTATGTATTTATTCTGTACATGTACAGTATTACAGTACAGTACTGTATGTGTGTTCTACTCTAATAATAATACAAATACCGATAATGCATTTTAATACTGTTTTGATGTACTGTAATGCGCAGTAAGTTAAAAAAACAGTATATTTAAAAAAAGCAGCAATTTATTTTATTGGTGAGTGCAGTAAGTACAAATACATTAATGGTGTCCAATACAGTAAAAACATTGACAGTATGAATACAATCTACAACAATCAACATTATATTTATTGGTGGAGTACTGTGAGTAAAAAAAACATTAATTGTGTACTGCAATTAAAAACATCGTGAAAAAGTGAATATAAAGGCGCGAACAACTTAATTGTGAAATTAAAAATAGTGAATGTGTAGAACTAATATAAATTACACAAAATAAAATATATTAAAATAGTAGAAAGAGAAGGATATTCAGCGCTCGTGCTGCAGATGATAGATATGGAAAATCCCTTTGCTGCACGTGCATGGAGCGTCTCCCCAAAAGCTCCCACCTCAAGGTGATCCCCTCTATAAAAGAGGGGAGGACACCCTGAAAAAAAAAGTAAGAAAAATGCACAGATGCGCACCAGGGATTAAGTAAATGTCATTTATTAATAAAAATACACAAATAATACTGAGAGGATCCAACCCCACCTCAGCTCAAATTGTTATACAGCTCAGATTCAGTGACCATATATATGACCTCTGAGATATCTAAAACCCTAAACAGTATAACACATGGAATACAATAAAAACAAATATAATCAATATAAAAAGAAAACAATCCAAACGGTTTAAGGTGAAACCGCCATAGAGGACTATCAAAAAAACTGACAGGGAGAGACGGACACTCACACTGAGGCAGAATTGCGGGACTACGGTGACCGTATAGGGATCCGGATCACGGCACCGCAAAGCTGGAAAACGCCGCTTGTGCCTCTCGCAGGCTCCCCTCTCAGCAAACACGCGCAGGATGACCTGTCGTGACCTCTACGCGTTTCGCACAACGTGCTTCGTCAGGAGGTCCTCTATGGCGGTTTCAACTTAAACCGTTTGGATTGTTTTCTTTTTATATTGATTATATTTGTTTTTATTGTGTTCCATGTGTTATACTGTTTAGGATTTTAGATATCTCAGAGGTCATATATATGGTCACTGAATTTGAGCTGTATAACAATTTAAGCTGAGGTGGGGTTGGATCCTCTCAGTATTATTTGTGTATTTTTATTAATAAATGACATTTACTTAATCCCTGGTGCGCATCTGTGCATTTTTCTTACTTTATATTAAAATAGTGACAAATCAAAAATAAGTGTAAGTCTAATAACCCAGTTCAAACCCTCTGGTGGGACCTGTCTCACGGGTTCCAAGATGTAAGGTAATTCTCAAACAATCCAGGGGGAGCATGTAAGGGAAAAGAAGACAAAAGAACACACAATATAAGTGCAGATGTAGGGAAAACTGAGATAAGGCACGTAGTGTATTCTTGGCTCGTATGTCCAGCCTACTCACAAGATGTAGATGAATAAAAAGTTGTTGAGAGAAGGGCTGCTACCCGTGTAGGATGAGTGTAGTCGGGATCCCCCTCAAAGACACAATCAGCGATGGGATGAGTTATACGAGAGATGGAAAAAGCTACATAGCGCGATCAGGCTGATAGGTAAATTCTTTATATAAAAGGTATATAAAATGTGCACTTACAATGTGCAAATTTAAAACAAGCATGTATCACTTGATAAGTGAAAATGAAGGATCACCGCACTGCTCACCGCCTCCCCTGGATTTTCAAACTTCCCCCGCTCGTAAGCTGTGGTCGGAGCTTGTCCTTGCTCTCTTGTGCCCGTCAGAGCGTGTGACGTCACGGCTGCAGGGCTGGTGAACTACGGATCGCCTTCAGGATCAAAAAGGTACCACTCAACGCGTTTCGCCCAGTTCAGAAACTATTTAAAAAAAGAAGCAATTTATTTTATTGGTGTGTGCAGTAAGTACAAATACATTAATGGTGTCCAATACAGTAAAAACATTGACAGTATGAATACAATCTACAACAATCAACATTATATTTATTGGTGGAGTACTCAGTAAAAAAACATTAATGGTGTACTGCAATTAAAAACATACAGGTATATTTAAAAAAAACATATTAGAATACAATTTTAAACAATGAACAAGTTAGAAATGAGTTAACATTTTAACAGATGAGCAATCACGAAGCGAATTCAATCCCCAGCAGATTGTCCTTCCAGGGCCGATGCCTTGTATGTCGCAAAATGCCATTAATGGAGTCTCGCACGATTTACATTAAAGGATCGGTAATTGAACAATAGCGCTCAATTCCTCCGCAATAGTCTTTCTCAAATTTTCAAGAAGAGCCTTTTTCTCGCGATTCCCTTCGTAGTTCATATTGTGGGCCCACCCCAAGTACAACGCGTATGGCATGTGGTGCTTGAAAATTAACAAGGCATGCCTCTGGGGTATACGAGCACTTGCAAACCTATACTTCTCCCTGAGCAAATTATGTATCCCCGCTATGTCAGTCTCTATCTTCTCCATCCGTTGATCCATCTTCTCCATCCATTGATCCATCTTCTCCATCCGTTGATCCATCTTCTCCATCCGTTGATCCATCTTCACCATCCGTTGATCCATATTTAGCATGGTTGTCATGGGAGAGGGGGTTTGGCCCGGTATTAAAGGGCTTACACCCCATTTGGCCACCCCCTGCTCTCACTTGGGAAGCAAGGGGTTAACTGGACGGCAGTCCAGTAATGTGTTTTTACCCTGCTTCAGCAACCAAATGTATATTCCCCTGTAAATGTGTATTGTTCCCATTCCAGTGTTTGCACCAACACATACACTGGGATTGATGCGGGAGGGAAAGGGTTAATGCTAATTAAGTGTTTATAGCTCTTTGTTCCACTTTCCCGCCTTTTCAGGCTCCATTTTGCAGTTCTCCATAGGTCGCCATTGCAGCCCAATGCAACGTTATGGAGATTCCAGCGATTTGGGCCCGTTTCGGTAGAAGACCTGCAGGTGGCACCCGAGAGGAGGAGCGGCGGTTCCCAATTGTAAGTCAATGGAGCCATTCATTTCAATGGGGAATCCTCGACGCCGAGCTCCAGGAACAGGTTGGCAGCCATCCAAACCGCAGACCGCAAGAGCAGAAACATTATCTGAAAGAGAGCTTTGATCGCACTGAGTTCAAGTTCAAATACAATTGGCGTGGGAAACTTAGGTTCTAGGGCACCCAGAAAAAAAAATTATTTTTGCCCCTAGACCCTAGGAACCCCCATACTCAACCACCACCGGGCCCGGGAATGAGGGACCTCCGTAAAGGGTCACGCTCGCCATGAGGGTCGCGCCATTGACTCTAATGGCGGAGCGGAGGTCCCATGGAATCCTATGGCGGCGCCGGACCATGCATTTCCTATGGCGGCGCCGGCCATATTAATTCCAATGGGGGAAAAGCCGCGTGGCGTTAAAACGGCTAAGTCCGAACGGGTATAAAGTGTAAGCCCATATCGCAGGCTCTGTGAGTACCAGAGGGTTGGGATTTGGCGATCCGAAGCACACCGCTTCAAATGCGCATATTCTTGCCTGCGGTATCAACTGGGTGAAGACGCCAGCGGAGTAAGTACGGTAACCGTGCCTTATTTTTTCCCACTGTTTACTATGTATCTCTTTAACTAATTCTCCTTTTTTTCCCCTCCAATGACAGATCGCCAGACTTCAATCCTATCGAAATGGTCTGGCATCAGCTGAAGGACCATATCCGAAAAGTGGTGAAACCCTCAAAAAAGGATGAGTTGGCGAATGGCATAATGAGTTTTTGGAACGATGTGCTCACCGTGGAACGCTGTAATAAATATATCGACCATATTGCGACGGTGTTGCCCATTGTGATAGAGCATAATGGGCAAGCATCAGGAAGGTAGTATAGTACTGTACTGTAGTATGGTAAGTACAGGCACACCAAGTACAGCATGATACAGGTAAGTATGGCACATATTGTTTTACAGTATACAGCATGCACTTTACTGCACTGATTTTTAATTTTTAGAGAGAGCTGGCTGCACTACCAATCTTGTTACAAAGTATTTTACAGTACAGTAGTTTCAGTAGACAGTAATATGGAGTACTTTTACAGTACACAATGCAATTACAGTATATGCACTTACAGTAACTGCACTAATTTTTTCTTTCCTTTTCAGAGACAGATGGCTGGATTACAAAAGGACAGGTGGGGGAGGGGGGTATCATGTGTAAATTGTGTGAACTGTGTGTATAGTGTATCTACAGTCATGATTTACACAAACCCCCTGTGAGGGTAAATAAAATCCACCAGCTATATGCCTGGCAGACCTATGTCTAGTCTGCAGTGCAGCAGTGACTAGGTTAACTTCAGCTGGGAACCTCAGGACAATTAGTTGGATCTCAGCTGCCTAATCAAGGTGTGTTACAACCCCAGGCTATAGACACATGGAGCTGGCTGTTGAGGAGAGAGGAGTAAGCTACTGAAGAGATTACTGATACAAGGTCTGTTAGCAAAGTACATGAATTATGAACTGTCTGTCTCCTGCACAGAAAAGGGTAGCTGCCTTATTTTTACACTGTCTGCTAAAGAGAAACTGTTTTGTTTTGTCTGCTGAATAAAAAGCCATTTTTCTTTTGTTTGCTGATGAAAAGCTATTTTTGTTTTTGTGTGCTGTATATCTTTTAAGGCTAAATAAATAAGCCTTGTCAAGAAACCCGCGTGTGTAGTTACATGTACCCTGCAACCCCCCCTCTCTCAATGAACTACAGAATGCAATGTGGCCATGACGAACAAGATAAAGATGAAACATTTGTATTACTGTTTTATTATTATAAATGGGCATTATTCATGATTATTTGTATTTTTCATTCTTTCATTATTATGCACCGGCCCTAAAATTTCAACTGACAGAAGAACTACAGTACACTACTGTACACTGCGTGTACAAAGAAGATAAACACTGATAATGATTATTTGTATATTTTATTCCTGATAAAATAAATATTTCATTACATTCACATTTTTTTTCTTTGAACTTTAAATGCACTGTGAATGTGTTTGGGGGGGGGGATTCTTCAAGAAGGCTTACATTTTTATTCATTGGTTACATTTTTATTCATTGGTTACATAATCAGATTAACATATTCAATTTGAGAAGGGTTTATCACAAGTGCGCATGCGTTACCGTAAACAAAGCCTCAAAGGGTGGGGGGGGGGTCATCATAATGGATTAGCATAAGGGATTAGCCAAGCATTTGAAAATGATTGTGAAGTTATACACGCATGAACTGGAGCAAAGCCCAAACCCTTATTCATCAATGTTAACTGTTCAAAAGAAAGTTCCACTCCCGAAAGATTAATCACGTTATTGTTAGTCGCATTTATGTGTATTTCTTCCTCTTTGTTCTCCCTCTGCCTCCCCGTTTCCTCTTTGATCTCCTTGTGCTCCGTAGTTTTATGACCCTGATGGTAAAGATGAGGAAGGTGGCTGGTTGGATGGATTGGAGGGTCTGATGTTAACCAATGACATAGAAGATCTACTATCACTCCTAGACCTTCCTTGATTATCTGTTATATGGTCTGAAGGACCCTCAAAAGGAAACAGAATGGGATCTGGATTCAAAGTCCGAATTATCTGAATCAAAGCTAGATGTCTCTGTATGTCTGCTTTTTAGGATAGATTTCCCAGGTGTTTTTTTGGGCCATTTTTTAGAGGAACCCTTTGGTGTACTGGAACCAAATCCCTCTCTAACCATCTGTGGCCTTTGCCAACAATAAACTTGACCCTTGATGTAGTCTATCTTATCCCTCTCAAATTTACTGTGTTTTTTTATCACTAATAACATCTTCTATAGATTTTATATTGGTTAATAGAGTCTTATCATTTTTGACAAATTGTTCCATTTTGGCAAAGGGTTGTAGTTTGGCCCTTAGAATATTAATTTCAGACATAATGACCGCTTTTTCAGTTAATTTATGTTGGACTACAAGCTCCATCAATTGTACTGAGCAATGATCCTAGACCCTAACCCAATCCAACTCAAATTGCTTGTTAGTAAACCCAAATGTGTTTTTTTTTTGGATGCGCAATCCCCTAGGTATCCTATTGCTCCTGATATTTATATATCACATTAATAATTTATTTTGCACTAATATTATTTTCTTTAAGAGATACATTGATGATTTCATATTGATATGGGAGGGTGAGGAATCTTCACTTGTCTCCTTTGTTAATACACTTAACCACAATAATTTTAATATTAAACTCACTTTTGAACATAATATTCATCATATAAACTATTTAGATCATACAAAACGATATTTTCAGGAAACCTAATTCTAGAAATACATTTACTCAGTGCCCATAGTTGCCACCCACGTTCACTTATAAAAAGTATACCTAAGGCCCAATTTATTAGACTTAAAAGGCTATGTTCAGACAATGATACCTTTCTTCATCAGTCAATTGAAATGTCAGCTAGATTTAAAGCTAGAGGTTATACTAATGAGACTATACAAACAGCCTTTGAATATGCAGACTCTCTTGATAGGACCAAGCTTCTTTACAAGAAGAAACCCTAGAATAGTACAACTAAGTTTAATTCTCCTTCTTCTACTAACGATATGTGTCCTTTATTTGTGACAACATATAGTAGACAATCACAGTCCATTCGTGATATAGTCAATAAACATTGGCAGACTGTCATTAGATATAGACATCTCTGAAATTACACAATGTGGACCAAGATTCACCTATCGCAAAGATAAGACGCTAGCGTCACATCTGTCACTAAGCCTCTTTGACTCCCGCTCCAATTACCTTCAGATCCGAGGTATACCTTCAGGCTTTTTTGCATGTGGCCACTGTTCCATGTGTTGTTATGCCCATCCAACTAAAAGTATTATGTATAATTTTAATAAAAGGAAATATAATATTAACAGTTTTTAAACTGTAATACCAGTTTTGTTATATACATGCTAAGATGTGGTTGCGATAAAAAATATGTGGGTCGAACCACCAGACCCTTAAAGATCAGAATAGCTGAACATGTGCGACTTATTAAAAAACGTGACCAAATACATCCAGTGTCCAGACATTTCAGTCTGTGCCCTAAGGGAGGCATAGTACACTTTTCATACTCTGCAATAGAACATATACCCTGCCATCCTAGAGGTGGAGACAGGGTTAATAAATTAAATAAACAGGAAATGTTCTGGATCTATACACTGAACACTCTTCAGCCTTCAGGAATCAATCTAGACAGGGAGCTTAAGCATTTTTTAACTGTTTAGTTCTCCCTATCATGAGGAGTGTTCAGGATATTAATCCATTACTATATTATGAGATAATAACATTCTTAAGTAAGTATGTATCTTGCACAATGTTCTGCTATCCTTTATCTATATTTTATATATCTTATTTTGCATATGTTTATATATTTAACAATTGATTCTAGTCAGCATCCATGAATAATATTTGTAAACATTTTTAATGTTATTACATTGACAAGGATTTATATTGGTACTGCTAACCTTTGCTTATAGCCTTTTCTACAAGGGTTAATTTGGATTATTATTTATTTCTTTTATGTATATATATATATATATATATATATATATATATATATATATATATATATATATATAGGTCGACAAATCACCAAATAATCTACTTGCCAAAAAAAAAAATCTACTTGCCACCTAGTACCACACGTGTGCTGCTTGGGCCAATAGGAGCTCGATGTTAAATCCACTCGCATGGGGCATGCAAATGTATAGGTTTGTCGGACACTGTATATATATATATATATATATATATATATATATATATATATATATATAGAGAGAGAGAGAGAGAGAGAGAGAGAGAGAGAGAGAGAGTCTTTGTTTTTAAACCTTTTTCGTTTGTTTGTATAGTATGTATGTTTTATATAATATGTGTTCCTTATTCTGTTATACTGTGTTACATAGTATCCTATTGTAGCCCGAGTACTCCCTTTGAAAGCGTGCTGTTATTATTCATGCTGTGATTGGCTTCTGCTTTTGCAGCTACCTCACAGGTAAGAGCATACTAACGTGACAATTCTGTCCAATAGATTCACAGCACTGCCTACTTAGGGAGCAGTTGACGGGAAGGTTTGTACTCTTTGATAAAGTTCTTTCCATAGAACGAAACGCGTCAGAGTTTCACAGTCCCATGTGGATGTCTTTTTTCTTTTGATTTAATAAAAGCTTTTTATTTTTCATGCGCTAGGTTGGAGTTCTTCAGAGGAACAGTGACCGCCGAGTTTTTTCCTTACCTGTTTTACTTACCACGAGCAGGAGCACGCCACCGAAACCAGCAACAGTAGCAGTGCAGTCTCTTCAGCAGCACCCAGCAGTTCTTCAGTGTTCATGATGTGATGTTTACCGGCTGATGGATCCTCCGTTACACCGGATGCAGATGAGACTAGCAGTAGCTGGACTCGTGATTTACTCTGGGGCTCTGTCTAGATAGGGCTCCTCTGTACTTCTACCAGCCGTGCTATTAAAGCCCCCCATTCAGGTTATATTGGTTTATAATGGAAGTGGATCTATGGGAATATTAACAATTTAACCTGTTGCTGCGGTGTTCAACTCTGTTCTCTACATACCCATAGTACCTGTTTAGTTTGTAGCATCAGTTTTTCAGGGTTCATTCCCTGGTTTCTCTAGCACTGTAGTGTAGTTCAAAGACATATTTTCAACAGGTCATCATAATGTTTTGATCCCCAGACCCCCAAATCCATAAAAATTACATAAAGCATGTGAATGACCAGTGTAACATAAAAAAAAAAATCTACAGTACCAATAGAATATCCGAATAACAATAATTTTTATGCAGGCACACGTCTGGAAACAAAACATAAAAAAAAAAGAAATATTTTTTTTCCAGACTTGAACTTCCAAATGAGTTCACCAGCAGGTGTTGAAATGTGACACCAAGCTCTGTACATTATACACGCAGGAGTGTGATGACAGGTTTGGGATGATTGAAGCCAGAAAGCCATCTGACTGGGAGAGGTGTACTGAACTGTAGATAAGAAGTTGAAAAAGTACTTTAGCTGTGTGTGTGCGGGGTGCGAGAGGGAGAGCGCTTTATGCACCGAAATGTGATACTGTAACACGCCTATGCGTTTCAACAATGTTCAAATGAGACATACAGTACTGTACGGTACACGCATAATATAAAAACAGTATGAAAACAAGTAAAAGTACTGATTACAAAATACTGTAATACAGTACATACAGTCCTGTATAGAAATGTGATCATTTTATATTCGAAGAAGACGCAACGCTATATTTTTGTAATACTGTAAATCTTCCATTTTACAAATACTGCACGTGCACACACAGACATGCATTAAACATGCATTTGACTTTTAAGACAACAGCTCGCGAACGCCCACAAGTGTTTTTAGACGGTATTGCAGTATAGCGGACAGCGCTAAAAATCCGAGCGCTACGGAACATATCAGAAAGCGCTACGGAAAAAAGAAAATATACCGCATCTGGCCGCGGTTAGCAGAGCGCTGCGGATCCGGACGCATTAGGATAAAGGCGGCCGCAGCTGTATGTAAATCAGATGTATCCTTATTGGTCCTACCCTTAGCCTATCACAGCTCCAGTACGTAGAGTGTGAACGGTGCCTGCATTGTTTCTAAAAACACTGTGTATTGGCTGTTTGATAATGACTATGGACAAGTTGATTTGCAAATCTTTAAAGATCAACAAGGGGGTTTACAATCCACTGTCCATACTAAACCTACGGCCACAAACAATCTCCTCCTCTACACTAGTCACCATCCCAAATCTTTGGTGCAAGGCATTCCAACGGGACAGTTCCTCAGAGCTAGAAGAAACTGTTCTACCCCACAAGATTTTGAGAAACAATCTGTGATCATGGCTAATAGGTTCTTTAACAGAGGATATAGCAAAGCATGCATTAACAAGGCATACAAGCGGGCTAAAAACACCAACCGAGATACTTTGGGATACTTTGCTATACCATAATCGACCTATATCTGAGGGAGGTGGTCAAAACATGATCAGAATAGTGGGGACGTATAACAAACAATGGAGGCAAATTAAACAGGTGCTCAATAAATATTGGCATATTCTCCTTGAGGATGAGGACTTCAAGACAATTTTGGGAAATGTCCCCTCAATAACATTCAGAAGACCTAGAAATTTGGCAGATCAACTTGTCCATAGTCATTATCAAACAGCCAATACACGTACTTGGCTCATCAATAAAGCAGTGGGGACATACTGCTGTGGCATGTGCAAAGCGTGTAATTTTATCAATACCAGCCAAGACTTTAACAACTGGGATGCGAGTAAGAACTTTCAAATTCGATGTTTTACCAATTGTAAAAACAGTGGGGTCATTTATTTAGCCACCTGCAAGTGTGGCAAACGGTATGTTGGCAAAACGTCACGTCAGCTACGAGGCTGCATTCTCGAACATCTCAGCAGTATAAGGACCAAAAGTGACACCCCGGTGGCACGGCACATCAATTTGATGTATCAGGGGGATGTTAACCAGCTATCCTTTCAGGGTATTGACTTATGGGATTACTTTGGGACTCAGAAGTGGGGACCTAGATAATGCTCTCTTACGCAGAGAAGCTAAATGGATCTTCACCTTGGGGACACAATCTCCCAAAGGTCTTAATGAAGGCTTTGCATATTCAGCATTTTTGTGATACATGTAGGTGAAGTTTGATGACATTTATTCATGTGCAGTTTGAATAAATTCCTTTCTTGTGAATTACAATATGCAGTGGTTGACAAATCACCAAAAAATCTACTCGCCACACAAAAAAATCTACTCGCCACCTAGTACCAAACGTGTGCTGCTTGGGCCAATATTTACTCGCCCGAGGGTTAAATCCACTCGCCCGGGGCGAGCAAATGTATAGGTTTGTCGAACACTGACAATATGGATATCTCATGTAATTTTATATATTTTTGTACACTTTGTTTTTCAATAACGTCGTTTTGAATAACTGGTGTTTTTAGAAACAATGCAGGCACCGTTCACACTCTGCGTACTGAATGTGTGATATGCTAAGGGTAGGACCAATAAGAATACATCTGATTTACATACATAATTGGGTCACCTAGGCAACAAAGCAGCATAAAAGGACGAGCTCTGCATTGCTTTCCCCCACCCCCGAAGATGTTCAGGCTACTGAGCGAAACACGCGTCGGGTTATGACGTTCACACTGACGTCATCAGCGCAACAGGAGCGGTAGCTCCGGTATCTATGCACAGCAGCGACTTTTCATGCTTTGAACTCCTAGTTATTTAACTAAGATGTGGGCCATACGTGGTATCCACTAGTGGAGACAGGACTGCAGTACCTTTATTCCAAGTGAAAGGTTTATAAGCCTTACTTATAACAGGGCTACTAGACAAGACGGTTTCTTTGTATTACGTCCTTTAGATCAAGATCTCTCTGATTATAGAGTACCATTTGACGCAATACTCCATTTACCCTGTGATATACCAATTGTAAAAGTGCTGATCACTTAGGTATTAGCACTCATTTAAAGAGTACTTTAACTGCACAGACGGAATTTTCCATTACTGGACAGTCTGAGTCTTCTTACCTTACAGACTCAGTGGCTTTATTTTCTTCTTTTCCTGTCCTTCGTTTGCATTTGCATGGACTAGGAATAGAGATTGCATTAACCTGTTGCTTGCCTGTCTTGATTAACAACATGATATACCTTTATGTATAGCCATCTAGTAATCCAGTGAGGGTGATCCTGAATGCATGAGGTTACCGAGTATATCCTGGCTTAACTTCACTATGAACTACGGATACACACCTGTATATCAGGGATTTGTAAGGATCTGAGTGTGTGTCAAGAGAGTAAAGTGTTTACCTACCTGCACAGCTATTGGGCTGGTGCTATTATGTCCTTTTGAGACACACTTGTCCATTTCTCAGTCCCCTTCATGTGCACAGTACTCCATTCATATTATACAGCTATACTTAAGCATTGTCATTAAGGTACAGCAGACATACACATGGATTCCATTTGTATACTAGTTATGCATGTTTTCATGCATCTATATACTGATGAAATCGATGAGATGAAACGCGTAGAGTGACATTTGTACTACTGGCCGGAACCCCTGGAAGCCGATGACATCACTTCCTGTGCAGTTGGAACGCAAACCAGTGACACGCATGCCACGGAAGGAGGGGAACCAGATACACCATCTATCCGGCTGCTGAGATCCACTGCGTGTGATCGAAATGCTTTTAAACTTTTGAAATCATGTGAGTGTAATACCTTTCACTTACCTTTTATAAATTCCTGGTATACAGTCTGCGCTATGTCCAGTCTTCTTTTCTAAGGTCTCTTGGATTCTATATGGGGCTGAGATTGATTTCCTGAATACAGTGTGACATCCATACTCTGGGAAAGATACCTCTATGTGCCTTTAACCTTCTCACACTTGTGAGTACATCTGCATTAGATCAGCCAATTTATTTAATTTGTCACAGCAATATTGCACTATCTATATACATTTTTGTTTTCACATATTCCTGCGCTTCCCGGAGATTCATCCCTACTTCTCAACACGAGGACTGACAGAGCAATCCTCACCGGGTCATAGCAGCACCTGTTTTATGTGTTTGCATAAGTATCACCTTTTGATTATTATTATCACTACGATTATATGTATAGCTAGTATTTTTATATAGAGCGCCACTATTAGATAAGTACCTTTTTCACAGCAGACATACACATGGATTCCATTTGTATACTAGTTATGCATGTTTTCATGCATCTATATACAATGTATTATACTTACCAGTTATAGTGTTTCCGTCTCCACACTGGAGTTGTATCTTCTTGCATGATAAAGTCATACGCTGTGCTAGCGTGCTTTTTTATCTATGTTCACGTTCGTATCTCATATAATTAATAATATCATTTATTTATTTTTCTATTAGTAGAGTTTAGTGTGCGTCCTCATAGGGTTCTCTCTAGGCATACTTTACAACACGATTATTGGTATCTTAAATACTTTATTGTACAATGCATACAATTATACATTATTTGTAACGTGATACGCTTATAACGCGATGTGATTCTTTGGACCCCAAGCACTGCATTATACGGGGGTTGAGCTGTATGTATTTAGGCCCATAATCCACACTCGAGAGTCTAGGCGGCATAATGGAAAATGCCACAATGGAACAACAACATTCTAGTTTAGGGTAGCCAAGTTAGTCAGTTGTGTTGGTGCAAAAAGAACTACTTACTATAGCACTCTTGAATAGCTGTCATCATGTATTGAAGGCTAATTAGGTTACTACAGTATTGTTTCTCTCCATTATAAAATCAGAGTGCATAAGCATGTAGGGGTCTGGCCATGTTAAAGCAATATCCTATACGCAGGGTTTTTTTTTTTTTTTTTTAAATCACTTCTGTACTTGTAGCATTTAAAAATTTTTTTTTTTAAAAACCCGCATATAGGATATTGCTTGAACTGCAGCTTTAACATTTGTGTGATGTATTTTTATTTGGTGTTCGTCCAGATTTAATGTAACCGCATATCAGTGTTTTATGCTGTAATAAGCTATATGAACCACCAACGTCACACTGAAAAGCTGAATTTATGTTTTGTACATGTCCTGAAAAAGTAAATGAAAATTTGAAGTTGGGGGGGAAAAAAAAAACAGAATTACATTTTTTAATGTATTATAATGTAACAAGCATTTTTTATTTCTATAGCAACCATTTACAAAGTTATATTCCCCTCCTCTTCTGAAACAGGCTTTGGCCCTTTTTGAGCCTTGCCCTCTCTCTAGCAGTGCATCAATTGTATCTAGTGACTGCCTGGTCACATGATCTTCCCCACAGAACTTTCCATCTTTGGTCCACTTCTGCTGCACTAACAGCCATGTAGTGAAACCCCAAATCTTCGCCGATCGATCGGCAACTTAGCTAATTACTTATTGTGTGGATTGTATCAATGCACATATCACAGGGAAATTTAAATAAAAAAAGTTATAAAATGGCAGCTTTAAAATGATAAGAAGCAAAAAGGTGACACTCTGCTCATTTGCATTTCAATACCCAGACTCCCTGGCTGCAATGGAAGCATGGTATGCTAAGAGATAATGGGAAAAAACATCAGATACATTGTAAATTCTTCTGTATTTGGTACAATTTTCAAATCACCTGAAAATTGCACAGAACCCTTTTGGGTTGCCCGGGGAACCCAAGGGTCCCTAGGAACCGCAGTTGGAAAAATAAAACACTGACCAGCTACATAGCCATGTATTAACCCATGTCCCGTATGCAGGTCACGTGCTCACTAACTCTTCAGTTGTATCAATAAAGATTTAAAAAAATTAATAATAATTTAAACCTAGATTCATTTCTTCATAAATTCCAATGGAATCAACTGATACACTTTAGCACGTAATGCCCATTAAAGCAGCACTCCCTCCATGGCCCCTGTAATAAAAATGGCGGGGGATATTAAGTATTTTATTCAAACTGGTACTTCAGGTGTTAATGTGGCCACAGTTTGATTTAAAAATACAAAGAAATTGGCCCTTCCTGTGCCGATCTAAAAAAAGGGCTTAATTGGGTGGCTATCACTGATGGCCCACAAAAAGTGAAAAATGTATAGTTTGGAAGGCTATAGATAATAGCCATGTATAGTTTGGAAGGCTATAGATAATAGCCAGATCCTGGGCTGTCAGCTTCAAATAAATCCTTACATTCTTGAAAAATACAGAGGGGTGTCAAACAGGTGAGACCAAGCAGATTTACAACAGGGGTGGGCTTATGTTGTTTCAATATAAAATAACGTACCATCACTGGCAAACCCTTCAGGTGTTCTCAATTTCAGGGAAATACTGAGCTTTCAAAACTGAAGAAAAACTACCCCATTCGTGCTTACAAATATATCCAATCTCAGATCATTTTAAAACCACAGATTTCTACCCTGTGGTTATGTCACACTACAACTTGCGCAATTAAAGTATTTATTATTTCAGTTTCTTCATTCTCCTTTTAAAAGTCGCAATCCCAGATTTCCATTATTTTATATAATTATTTTTTAATCTCAATTTTTATTATGTTTTATATATAAAAGACAACAAGGGACATTGAAGGTTTAAAAAAAAAAAAAATACACAAGAGGGTATAGCAAAAACAAAAAAGGTTACAGTATTTAAACCATAAAACATATTACATTTACGGTCCTATGGGGGCTGACCAAACAGTTCATAATACTTGCCCTCAAAGGTATATTGATTTATTTTAACTATTTGAGCTCGAGCATCCTCTGAAGGAATAGATAGTGGGGTTCAGCACCAGGTTACCAGTTTAGTTGCTGGCGTTCTCCTATCCTTTAGTGGATCAAATATGGCCTCCACATCTCATGGGCCAATAGGCAGCCACGATGTCACTGGGGGAGGAAACACTGTGGTTTCCAATTGGATGACCATTTAAATGTCCAGGAAGTAGCATCGGCAACTAAACTGGTAAGTATCATGAGAACCAGGTGGTCCCAGAGCTATAAAAAAAAATTGTGCAGTTCAGGTGAATCAATCATGATTTTAGGAAACAACAGAGGTAAACTCCTCCAGAATCAAATTTTAAATCCTAATTCTAACTTACAAAGCTCTCAAAAACGCTGTTCCCCCTCCCATTACATCTCAGCCCTCATCCCCAAATATATCCCTAAACGCCCCCTAAGTTCTGCCCATTACATTAATCTTTCCTCCTGCCTTATTACGTCCTCTAACTCCCATCTACAAGACTTCTCTCGTGCTGCCTCCTCTCTGGAATTCTGTACCCCCTACCATCAGACTCTTCCCCCAGCTTTAGACATTTAAAAACCCACCTTTTCAAGGAAGCCTATCTGGCATACAATTCTCCCCCTCTAAGCCCATTGAGACCAGCAGTGTGGCTGGACCAAACTCCATGTCAACACCCCTTAACATCGCCACCCCCAAACCTTAATCATGAGTATGGTCCATCCGCACAACTGAGCTGAGGCATACTCTGTCAAACAATGAGCAGTCCCTTTACCATTTGTTTCAACATTGCAACTTATTTCCTCTAGATTATAAACTCACAAGCAGGGCCTGCATCTGTTTGTTCTTATTTGGTATGTCATTCTGTTTATGAAATATAAATATATCTCTATACCCCGCAGCGGAAGATGTTGGCGCTTCACAAATAAAAAATTAAAAAACACTGTGAAGCATGCTTCCTTATTCTGGAGAAGATTGTGGTCCCAATCTTATGAATTAACCTGAACTGTTCTCCAGCACAGTCAAGCCAGCTTGAATGATTAAGGACCAAAAGTTTCCAATACACTTTTAAACAATAAATTCAGAGATTTTAGCCTTCAATGCTCACATGATAGCAGCATTGCCACGGTGACGTGACTAAAATGCAGTCTTCTCTAGAAAACGAGCTCTAAATAAAAATCATGACGCACCCGGTTAAGTCACAAGGGCTCTCAGGACATAGTGTGTCAGAAGAGCAATTCTTTGCCACTGAAGAGTTGACAAAATAAGAAACATAGCTCAAAAGCAACGGGGAGCAATGACAAGATTTCCTTTGGCAGATGCATTAATAAAACATCATCATCATCTTGGAAGACAATGTAACCAATGGAAAAGAAATTGCTTCTTTACCATACATTCCCTGGAGGCCACGGCAGCCGTGCATCAAAAAAAGATAGAATATAATGTTATTTGAAGCTTGAGTCTGAACTACATGGGAACTTGCCTAGTGAGAAGAAAGCAAAGTGTGATGATATCCGAAACCAATCATTATGTATGATACAGTATTCCCAACACACACTGATCACTAAACTGAAGCTTCCTGTGGGAGGTAACTATATCAATTTTTGAACTCGTCGTGCTGCCATTATTGTAAGTGTCTATAACAAAGATTCTCAAACTTTTCAGCCTTGATTGGTGATAAAACATGCCCATACTACAGGTGGGATCTGCCTGAAGAAAAGTTTAAAATACTTTGGGGACCACCACTAAAGTATTCGGGTAGCATGATTGGTTCAGGTACCACTGGTCTAGATTTTTTTTAATTTTTTTTTAATATCTTTTTTTATTCAGGTGTATACATTTACAAGTCATACATATAGGTACATGTATTGGTTTTCCCGCCGCGTTACATACACATTTATTTGTTCATATCTACTGCTGCGGCACAGTTTATTCGAGCATTTGCCCGTTCTGTGCCGCAGCAGTAGCCTGGCGCGCGCCCGAGTGTGACGGGCGCGCGCCGAAGCAGCGGAAGAGCGCTCTCCGATCGGGGCGCTCTCCCTACCGCTGCCGGGTCCGCCGGGTCCCCCGGAACCCCCTGCCGCTGTCCCGCGATCGCGGGACACCAGGGCTCCCTCGAGGAGCCCCTGGACACGCGTGCAGGGGGCGCACGCTCCCGATGACGCGTGACCGCGCGTGCACGCCGAGGGGCGGCCACTAGCAAGCCGGGAGATTTCCCGGCTTGCGGTACCGACCACACTTCAATAAAGTGTGTCGGTAGTGTATACATACATATCTCTATACAATCATGTATCACATAAAATATATAGAGAGAGGCTGCAGATGTTTTGTATCATTTTCTGCTATGGACCCTTATTGCTCTCCATGTCATAACTGTGTCTCTGATTATTACATTTGAGCTGAGTTCCTGGGGTAATTTGTTCCACTCTATATGGAGGATCTCGGGTAGCGAATATTGGTCAGAGAATTGCTTCTCAATTTCTGGAGAGGACACAGGTAAAGGTTTCCTTTAGATCCCTTAGCATCTTATGCATTTAACCTTATATCTATAACAATGTATTGGTAACAGTAACTTTGGTATTTTTTCTTTACAGTTTCTTTTTTCGTCTATTCCGAATAATATGACAGTGATATATATATATTATTAGGATGGGTAGGGGGGGGAGGGGGGTCGTGGTGAGGAGGGGGGTAATGTTGGATAGGGGGGGTAGTGGTGGGGGTGGGGGAATGGGTTGGGTGGGGGGGGTACATGGGTTGACACAGATAGAAGTTTCCTTTGGCTCCCTTAGCATCTTTTGCATTTACCCTTATATCTATAGCAGTGTCTTGGTTACAGTGACTTTGATATGTTTTCTTCACAGTTTCTGTTTTCGCCTATTCAGAATATTATGGCAGTGATGCATATAATATTGGGATTGGTGGGGGGGTAGTGGTGAAGAGGGGTGGGGGGGATGAGGGTACACACAGGTAAAGATTTCCTTTTGCTCTCATTGCATCTTTAGCATTTAACCTTGTATCACTGTAATGTTTGCAATAGCTTTGGTACATTTCCTTCACATTTGTTTGATCTATTCAAACCACCACATCCGTGGTTTATTAGAGGGGTGAGGGGTTGACTGGTGGGGGGGCGGTGGGGGGCTTGAGGGGGAGTGGAGGTAGTGGTGAGGAGGGGTTGGGGGGGGATTGGTAGTAAGGAGGGGGTGTGGGTGGGGAGTAGGTAGGGTGGGTGCACGGGTTAGCACCGGTGGGAGTTTTCTTTTGCTCCCTTTGCACCTTGGGGGGGGGTGAGTGAGTGGGGGGGGTGAATGAATGGGGGGGTGAGTGGATGGTGGGTGTGAGTGGATGGGGGGGTCATGAGTGTAAGGGGGTGTGTGAGTGTGGGTGGTGAGTGTGAGTGGGTGGGTATGTTTGCGTGGATGGGTGGGGGGGTGTATGTGTGCTTAATGGGTGAGGGGGGTGTATGTGTGCGTGTATGGGTGGGGGGGATGGATGGTGAGAGGGAGTTGGTGGGAGGGTAGATCGGGGATTATGTATGTCAGGGGGATAATGTAAGGCCGGGAGGTGCACTGTCTCGGAGGGTGAAAATGTGCAAACTGGGGGGCATGTTTTTCTTTTGCCCTGTATGGGCTGGTATATGTAGCAGCCTGTCTCCCCCTCCCCTCCCCCCACCCCCAACGGCCCGAGTCAGCCTCCGTCATAGCGGGGCCTCAGCGACAGTCCCGGCAAGGGGACGTCTCGGCGGCAGGCCCACTAGGTCACCAGGGCGGAATCAGGAGGGCCGGGGACAGGCCATAGATTATAGCCCTTTGTGTAGATTTTCCCGCCTTTTCAGGCACCATTTTGCAGGTTCCCATAGGCCACCATTAGGGCTCAATGCTTTTTAATGGTGAATCTTGCTGTTGGGTCCGGTTCCTGAGAAGACCAGCAGATGGCGTCCGAGAGGGAGAGCGGCGGTTTCCCATTGAAAGTCTATGGGCTCATTGACTTCAATGGAGAAACCCTCGAAAGAGCTTTCCAGGAACGAGTTGGCTGCCGTCCAAACTGCTTAACCGCAAAGCGGATACATTTTCAATAGGAGAGCTTTGATCACTTACAAGTCAAGTTCAACGACAAGTGGCATGGGAATAAACAGTTCTGGGGGCCCTAGAAATAAAATTCTTTCTGTCCCTAGTTCCTAGGCTTTCCCCAACTCGACCACAACCGGGTCCCCGTATCCTGGACCCCCGATAAGGGTCGAACCCATAAGAGCGGGCCGCACCATAGGTTCCAATGGCGGCGGCCGGACCGGCTCAGGAAAACGGCTAAGTGTGAAAAGCTGAATTTTGGCATTCCATAGCTCCGGTTCCGGAGGGTCCAGAGAGTCAGGGTTTAGGGTATCTGTAGCCACTGCTCCGGCATCGCTGCAGAACCCTCCTTGACCCTCTGAGACCAACCCGACGGAGTATGGACCCCTTGAAAGTTCGGGATTTTTCCCATAGACTCCCCATTGACCGGCTACGGCAGAAAACTCCCAATGACTTCAACGGCGGCATCGCCCCATTGAAAGTCTATGGCGGGGATTCCCATAGCCGCCCATGGCGGCGGATTGCCATTGAAAGTCTATGGCGGCGAAGCCCGTTGTTTTCAATGGGGATTTAGTGAAAAACCGTGATTCCTTTCAGCGGAGACTTTTGTATTAAAATGTAAAACGGTTTTAAGTGTATTTGTGTATCTCCGGTTTCCCAGGTCGTAGTAGGTCGCAAATTGGACCATCGGGTGTCCCAGTTCCGGCATTGAGAACTGGGAAGTTTGGACCTGCTGGACCCAAAGGAACCGGATATTTTAATATGTTCATGTTTTATTCAACATACTGTATTCCAAGATATGGGTAAAACTCAGAGGAAATTCCTTTGCATACCAGAGTAGCATATGGCCAGAAAGGCGACCCCATGTCTAGGACCTGAGTATGTTTCAAAGGATTTTGTCACCTTCACTGTTTGCATGAGGGTGGAGACTCCTCAAACCAGAGTAGTCTTCAAGTGTTCCATTTCACACCTCACAACAAAGGATTTCCTGCCCTGTACTCCATTTGGTAGACTAGCTGGCATTCCTTATATAGAGGAGGGGTTAGAGAAATGGGACCCCCGAGCTCTACTGCGCATATCCCAACTGGCCGGGGGGCATGGGTCAAAAAGTGTTCCCACGTTAACCACTGGCTAGAGGTAATTGAGCACCAATCCCATGTACTCAATGTTAAGGATAGGGCACAAAAGGTTTATAAACTGCTGTTCACCCTGTATCCTTTGTCTTCAATTTATCATCTGAATGCTACCTGATTGCGAGAGAATTGCTATACTCCATACTTCTCATTCCCCAACCCCAAAGTAAGTGTACTTCTTGTTTGTTACTGTATTATTCGTGTGTTCACCTATCCAAAGGAATAAATATACTTTATTATATCTAAGACTCGTTTCAGTTCAGACCCAGTGATAAATATCTATCATCTGTTATATATATTTATGTGACCTTATACAGCCTGACATAATCTCACCGTGACAGGCTTATAAATTAACTGGTGGCAGCGGCGGGATTGAACTGGACCTAGATTACAGTATTCTGCGGGGTACTGTGATCTAGTGGGGACTCGATGGTAATTGCGAGTTCCTGGGTCTAAAGATATTGAACTCACGTTAGTGCAACAAGTAACGCAAGTTGTCACACCACCTCACCTGCTGCGATCCAGAACCATGAGTGAAGCGGAGAATGCCTATTACCTGAAAACTAGAAGTCAGCTAAAAGACGTGCCTATGAACTGGAATATGTGGACCAGGATGTCGAGGACATGGTTGCGGCAATCACAGCACATGAAGCCGAGCTTGCAGAGTCTCAGGATACGACTCAGCTCGCCCTTTTACAGCCGCCCGGAGATCAGGGACTGAACCCACTGCCGGAGCGGCAGGATCCCGGGGAGGGAACAAGTGCACCTCCCGGGCCAAGTGCGACAAGAGGGGCACTGGTGGCTGCGGCCACCAGTCCGTTTACCCCCAAAATGATGGCACTGATCACCAAGTGGGAAGACCGAGGGACAGCGGAGGAGCAGCTGACGTTTCTCTCAATGGCCGTGAACAGACCCGCTTATTGCCCCCCGGTCCAAACCCGCAAAGATGAACTCCAACTGGACAAGCACAGTCTAACCAAGTACGTGGAAGGCACTGATCGGATTGACATGTTTCTAAGGAACTTTAAAACGCAGTGCCGGCGGTACAAGGTGCTTCCTGAGCATAGGGTTGCACGCCTGGACCCGCTACTCTCCGGCTTGGCCAAACAGACTTTGATGGCGCTTACAGATGAGTTCGCTGATGACTATGATCACCTGAAAGAACTTTTGCTCTTCCAGCACGTTTTTACCCCCGAAGCTTACCGGGGTAAGTTCCGGCTGGAGGAGAGGCACCCTCAGGAGACCTATGTCACTTATGTGACCCGCATGGCTTTGTACGGGTTACACTGGGTGGAGGGCTCTGAGGCCAGGACTTACCAACGCCTGCTGGACCTCATCTTTCAGGAGCAGCTCATGCAGCAGTGCCCGCCGCGGTGAGGGCTTTTGTGTATGATAAAAAGCCCAAGACCTACACTGAGGCAGCGAGGATGGCCGATGACTATGTGGTCAGCTGGTCCCAGATGACCGCCAAGGTACCAGCCAAAGCGGTAACCCCACCGGCACCGGCCAAGAAAGCTATGAGTACCCCCCAGTGGACCCAAAAGCCGCCTGCGAGCAGCAGGTCACAGAAGGCGGGAGAGCTCCGGCATGAGCGCCGGTGCTACAATTGCAACAGCACTGGTCACCTCAGACCAGATTGCCCGGAACCCCTGCGTTCCAACGGACCCTATCGAGGGCAACGCACCCCAGCTGCAAAGCCGGTAGCCCGCGTGCAGGTGGCTTCCACCAAAGAACCAGGACCGGTCATGGAAACGACTCCCAGCGAGACATCCCATGTCACCCCTATCCCGGTATCATCGGTGCCTACAGCCAGGAGCGGAGGACATCTCAGCGCAGACCTGCAGCAGACGGACGGCCGGAGCAAACATCTTACCCCGGTCACAATCGGCTTGCTTGATTCAGGAGCCGCAGTGACCCTGGTCCGACCTGATATGGTCCGGCCAGAGGAATTGCTCCCAGGCCCTGGGATGCAGATCACTGTGGCCGACGGAGAGCCACGTTTCCTGCAGGTGGCCCGCATCTTTTTGGATTGGGGGGTGGGCAAGGGTGTGCGGGAGGTGGGGGTTCTACCCGGTTTGGATGCCGACATTCTTTTGGGCAACGACCTGGGACCGATGACCTGCACCTACGACCGTGTGCCGCAGCCTGCTGCAGTAGCAGCGGTTACCAGGGAAGTTTCGTGTTTTAGAAGTGTTTTTACTGTGGTGGAAATCTGCAGTCCCAAGAGGAGAAATCTGCAGTTTCCAAGTGCCTAAACCGTTTTGCGGGATCACGGTTGCTGAGGAGGACTGGAGAGAGCGTGCCTAAGGTGGGACCACAGCGGAGGTGACGTCACGTCCGCCTAGAGACCCCGTCATTCGAGCGACTTGCCTTCCATTCCGGTCACGTGTGGACGCTGATCAGAGTGCTCCGGTCGCCATCTTTGTGAGCCCAGCTGTATGCATCCAGCTCGCTGCCTTTACCCTGCCAGCATCTTGTGAGTAAAGTTGTAATTTTACCCCTCCGGATGCGGTTATGCACCCTCCACACCCCAAATAAATTGCTTTTCTTTTAATATTAAGGCCGTGCTAGTGTTTAGTGTTTGTTTGTCTTGTGTGTCCTGTGTTGTCAGTGTTCACTCACCCCCCCAGTGTTAATTTACTGCACTATTATCTGTTTGTCTTTTCTTTCTTCCACATATATTTCGTTCGAGGCGAGAATCATCACATCCCATCGTCCCAAGGACTTCCTTTGGACTTTTACACCCCAATTGGTTTGAATTTAACTCATTTGGCGCCGGTTACCCTCCTTTTGTTATGTCATTCTGACTGGTTGTACCACCAGTCATTCACCTGGCTGCCTGTGTCACTTAATATTATTTAATTTACATTATTAGCGCTGTTCTGCACCTAATCTTTTTTTCTGTTCAGCGGTTACCAGGAGCCAGACTGCGGCAATGCCGGCGGCGGCCGCTCCAGTCCCCCAGCCTTTGGGACCAACGTTAGCAGAAGGCGCAGAGGAGCCCGTGGAGGTAAGCCAGGACCAGTTGTATCCACAGGCTGACTTACTGTTTCCCCTCACTCTGTCCCCTTCCCCTGACAATGACATGACTGGGGGGTGGCCAGATTTAGGAGCCCAGTTTAGGGAGGCAGTGAAGGCAGACCCTACCCTGGCCGGTGTGAGACTTCGGGCGTCCGAATCTCAGGCAAGGGAGGGCACTGAGCGCTGCCTATGGCATAAGGGACTCCTATACAGAGAAGAAGGGAACACGGGGATAGAGGAGGGATTGACCGGTAAGCGACAGCTAGTAGTGCCCCAGGGGTACCGACAGCAACTGTTACGAGTAGCTCACTCTATTCCGTTAGCGGGACATCAGGGGGTCACTAGGACGCAAGCCCGGTTATTGCAGCATTATTACTGGCCGGGGGCATCGCGGGATGCGAGCAATTTCTGCCGCTCTTGTGATGCCTGCCAGCGAGTAGGTAAGGCGGGCGACTGTGTGAAGGCACCCGAGACCCCTACCGATAATAGGGGAACCCTTCCAGAAGGTAGCGATGAACGTGATAGGACCCCTTATGATTCCAAGCAGGTCAGGGAAGCGCTACATCCTCACGGTGGTGGACTTTGCCACCCGGTACCCTGAGGCAGTAGCGCTTGGCACCATACGTGCCAAGACAGTGGCAGCAGCTTTGCTGAACATTTCCTCTTGGGTAGGTTTCCCTAGGGAGATCCTAACCGATCAGGGGTCGCAGTTCATGAGTGAACTGTTACATTGTCTCTGGGATGCCTGCGGTGTACAGCACCGGTGCACTACCCCCTACCATCCCCAGACGAACGGATTATGTGAGAGGTTTAACGGGACCCTGAAGCAGATGCTTCGGACCTTTATAGAGGCGGAGGGGAAAGACTGGGAGATTCACCTGCAGCACTTGCTGTTTGCCTACCGAGAGGTACCGCAAGAATCTACAGGCTGCTCCCACTTCGAGCTACTATATGGCCGCAGGGTACGTGGACCTCTGGACCTATTCCGTGAGGGATGGGAAGGGGAGACTACCGCTACTGATGCTTCAGTGATCCAGTATGTGGTAGATCTCAGAGACCGGTTAGAGATGCTCATGGGGGTGGCCCAGGACCACCTCAGGGCTGCTCAGACCAAGCAAAAGCAATGGTATGACCAGCAGGCCCGTAGCAGAGAATTCATCCCAGGACAGCAGGTACTTGTTCTCAAACCCACTTGGGAGAACAAGCTGATGGCTGCCTGGTCGGGACCATACTCGGTTATCCGAAAGGTGAATGAGTGCAACTATGTTGCACAGGTAGCACCTGAGAGGCACAAGACATACCACATCAACATGTTGAAAGAGTACAGAACACCGAGTATGGGAGCAGTGCTGGCCATTTGTAGCCCACTGCTGGAGGATCCGGCGAGCAATGCTCTGCCTGATCTCCTAGGAGAGGCAAGGCAAGGAAACACTGTAGAGCAGGTAGAGATAGGGGCACAGATGAGTGCTAGGCAGAAGGGAGAAGCCAGGGACATGCTAGCTCAGTATAGCGCCCTCTTCACTGACATGCCAGGGACCACACATCTCACCAAACACCCAGTACACACAGGGGACCTGCAGCCTCTGCATAAGCACGCTTATAGAGTGTCCGCAGAGGTCAAGACCAGTATGGAGAGAGAGATTGAGGAGATGCTGACCCTAGGGTTAATTACTCCATCCCAGAGCCCTTGGGCAAGTCCAGTAGTCCTAGTGCCTAAGAAGGACAAAACCACCAGGTTTTGTGTGGACTACCGGTTGCTCAACACTGGGACGGTGTCAGATGCTTACCCCATGCCCCGCATGGATTAGTTACTAGATGAACTCGCGGGGGCAAAATATCTGACCCCCATGGATTTGAGCAAAGGCTATTGGCAAATCCCCCTGACCCTGGAGGCTAGGGAGAAATCAGCATTCATCACTCCAAGTGGCCTCTATGAGTTCTTGGTGATGCCATTTGGGATGAAGAATGCCCCGGCTACCTTCCAACGCCTGGTCAATAGGTTACTGGAAGGGATGCAGAGTTATGCCAGGGCTTACTTAGATGACATTGCTGTCTTTAGTAATTCCTGGGAATCTCACTTAGGACATGTGTCTGCGGTGCTGGGTAGGATCAGGGAGGCTGGGCTTACCCTAAAACCCAGTGTATGGTAGCGATGGCAGAGTCCTGTACTTAGGGCACAGGGTGGGTGGAGGGCATCTCAAGCCAGAGCCAGCCAAGGTAGAAGCCATAGTTGAGTGGCCTGTTCCAAAAACCAAGAAACAGGTCATGGCATTTTTGGGCACCGCAGGGTACTATAGGAAATTTGTCCCACAGTACAGCGCCCTGGCCAAACCCGACTGATCTGACCAAGAATCAACTGCCTGTGCTTATTACCTGGACTCCTGCCTGTGAAACTGCTTTCCAGGCCCTGAAAACTGCGCTTGCTGGAGTCCCTATACTGGCTGCCCCAGACTGTTCCAAGCAGACTTTGGTGTGGGACCCGACGGCATAGAGCACCCTGTGGTGTATCTAAGTCGCAAACTGCTCCCCAGGGAAGTGGCTTATGCCACCATTGAGGAGTGCTTGGCCGTTGTGTGGGCACTCAAAAAGCTTCAACCCTATATATATGGGAGGGCTTTCACTGTCCTCACAGACCACAATCCCCTGAGTTGGCTACAGAGGGTGTCAGGGGAGAATGCCAAGTTACTGAGATGGAGCTTGGCTTTGCAAGAATTTGAATTTACCATTCAACACAAAAAGGGCAGTGAAAACAGCAATGCTGATGGACTTTTACGCCAGGAGTATCCCTCTGAGACTGAGTTCATTAATGGTGCCAGCAGTGCCCAACTCCCCGTTAAGGCCAGTGGGCCACAGGTCACCCATTAAGAAGGGGAGGTGTAGAGGGAGAAAGGGGTGGCCCGGGATTAAAAGGGTTACACCCCATTTGGCCATTCCCATACCTCACCCAGGAGTCAAAGGGTTAACTGGGCTAAGACCCAGAACGGTGATTAGGGCTCAATGCTTTTTAATGGTGAATCTTGCTGTGGGGTCCGGTTCCTGAGAAGACCAGCAGATGGCGTCCGAGAGGGAGAGCGGCGGTTTCCCATTGAAAGTCTATGGGCTCATTGACTTCAATGGAGAAACCCTCGAAAGAGCTTTCCAGGAACGAGTTGGCTGCCGTCCAAACCACTTAACCGCAAAGCGGATACATTTTCAATAGGAGAGCTTTGATCACTTACAAGTCAAGTTCAACGACAAGTGGCGTGGGAATAAACAGTTCTGGGGGCCCTAGAAATAAAATTCTTTCTGTCCCTAGTTCCTAGGCTTCCCCACACTCGACCACAACCGGGTCCCCGTATCCTGGACCCCCGATAAGGGTCCAACCCATAAGAGCGGGCCGCGCCATAGGTTCCAATGGCAGCGGCCGAACCGGCTCAGGAAAACGGCTAAGTGTGAAAAGCTGAATTTTGGTATTCCATAGCTCCGGTTCCGGAGGGTCCAGAGATTCAGGGTTTGGGGTATCAGTAGCCACTGCTCCGGCATCGCTGCAGTACTATCCTTGACCCTCTGAGACCAACCCGACGAAGTATGGACCCCTTGAAAGTTCGGGATTTTTCCCATAGACTCCAATGGCGGCCAAACCCCATTGACCGGCTAAGGCGGAAAACTCCCATTGACTTCAACGGCGGCATCGCCCCATTGAAAGTCTATGGCGGGGATTCCCATAGCCGCGGATTGCCATTGAAAGTCTATGGCGGCGAAGCCCGTTGTCTTCAATGGGGATTTAGTGAAAAACCGTGATTCCTTTTAGCGGAGACTTTTGTATTAAAATGTAAAACGGTTTTAAGTGTATTTGTGTATCTCCGGTTTCCTAGGTCGTAGCAGGTCGCAAATTGGACCATCGGGTGTCCCAGTTCCGGCATTGAGAACTGGGAAGTTTGGACCTGCTGGACCCAAAGGAACCGGATATTTTAATATGTTCATGTTTTATCCAACATACTGTATTCCAAGATATGGGTAAAACTCAGAGGAAATTCCTTTGCATACCAGAGTAGCATATGGCCAGAAAGGCGACCCCATGTCTAGGACCTGAGTATGTTTCAAAGGATTTTGTCACCTCCACTGTTTGCATGAGGGTGGAGACTCCTCAAACCAGAGTAGTCTTCAAGTGTTCCATTTCACCCCTCACAACAAAGGATTTCCTGCCCTGTACTCCATTTGGTAGACTAGCTGGCATTCCTGATATAGAGGAGGGGTTAGAGAAATGGGACCCCCGAGCTCTACTGCGCATATCCCAACTGGCCGGGGGGCATGGGTCAAAAAGTGTTCCCACGTTAACCACTGGCTAGAGGTAATTGAGCACCAATCCCATGTACTCAATGTTAAGGATAGGGCACAAAAGGTTTATAAACTGCTGTTCACCCTGTATCCTTTGTCTTCAATTTATCATCTGAATGCTACCTGATTGTGAGAGAATTGCTATACTCCATACTTCTCATTCCCCAACCCCAAAGTAAGTGTACTTCTTGTTTGTTACTGTATTATTCGTGTGTTCACCTATCCAAAGGAATAAATATACTTTATTATATCTAAGACTCGTTTCAGTTCAGACCCAGTGATAAATATATATAACAGATGATATATATTTATGTGACATTATACAGCCTGACATAATCTCACCGTGACACCGCGTGCTTACCGAAGGCACTTAAATTAAGTGCAGGGGGAGCTGCAGGGCCTCTGTAAACTTTTACTTACCTTGGCTCCGGCGGCTTCCTACACGCGTCAAATGACGCTGCATGGTCATGTGACATCACGTTGCTATGGCAACGTGACGTCATGACACCGGAGCCGACGCCAAGGTAAGTAGGGGTGAGGAGGGGACGCGGGGGTGAGGGGACCACTGGCAGGGGGGCGCAGGTAAAAAAAAAGTTTGCGCCCCCCGGGATAGAGGATAGTGAAATCCTCTATCAGAAATAAATAAAACAAACCACTTTGCAGCCTAAAATCTGAAATGTACTTTATAATCTCTACTGTACTTAATAAAAAATTAATACATTAATTCAAATTACATAAATAACGAAGACATTAAATAAAAAATGAAGGCATTCATTCAAATTAAGACATTTAAAAAAATTGATATTCCTCATTCCTGCCTGACCTTGTGGCTTGTGTATATAATATTACAATTTGCAAACTAAATAGGGGAAATAGGGTTGTGTATTATAAATATATGTTGCTACTTACAGTACTTATTAGCTCTGCTAGGAGGTGGATTAAGAAGATAGACTAGACCAGGGGGGTGCAAACTTTTTTGTTTGGAGGAACCCTTGAAGTATTTAGAAAAATCTCGGGGAACCCCTATCTGGCTGACACATTAGGCGGCGCTAATAGTGCTGGCGACGTCACGTGAAAACAAATGTATTGACACTGTTGCGTGCGCTTATAGTAGGAGCGACAGGACGGCGCAACGGCTTGGTCGCAAATGCTGGATGTCACTTCAATTTGATTTTTCCAGCGACCGCAGTGTGACGTCAGCGTCGCCAGCACTATAAGCGCGGCCTTAGGTTAATTTCACACCTCACGAGCCCCCTCTATTTCTCACCCTCTACCCATGAATTTCTCTCCCCTCCGTCTCATTCACTCTCATCCCCTCCCGCATTGCATGTATTTATCTCCTGTGTCTTACTCCGTTTTCCTCACTCACTCCTCCTCACCCCTACCTTCCGTCAATTATCCCACTCACTCAATCCCCCCACAAAATACATACCAAAAAACCCCACCCTGCAATACATAATAAAAATACCTGCCCCCACCAATACATATTAAAAAGACGCCCGCCGTCCCAATACATTTTTAAAAGACCCACCCCCATACATGTTTTAAAAAATTGGGAAGCATAGGTAAAATCATCATCGTCATCATCCTCATATACCCTCCCCCCGCATTTCCCATCTCTCCCCCCTTCTGCATCTCCCATCTCTCCCCCCCCCCTCTGCATCTCCCATCTCTCCCCCCTCTGCATCTCCCATCTCTCCACCCTCCTGCATCTCCCATCTCTCCACCACCCTGCATCTCCCATCTCTCCCCCCTACATCTCCCATCCCCCTGCATCTCCCACCCCCTCTGCATCTCCCATCTCTCACCCCCCCTGCATCTCCCATCTCTCCACCCCCTGCGTCTCCCATCTCTCCACCCCACTGCGTCTCCCACCCCCTCTGCATCTCCCACCCCCTCTGCATCTCCCATCTCTCACCCCCTGCGTCTCCCATCTCTCTCCCCCCTGCATCTCCCATCTCTCTCCCCCCTGCATCTCCCATCTCTCACCCCCCCTGCATCTCCCATCTCTCACCCCCCCTGCATCTCATCTCTCACCCCCCCTGCATCTCTCATCTCTCCCCCCTGCATCTCCCATCTCTCCCCCCCATGCATCTCCCATCTTTCCCCCCACTGCATCTCCCATCTTTTTGCAATATCCAAATTAAAGTAGAAAGCAAAAGAAAAGTAGAACACTTAGGTACAGCTCAACCCGTTATAGCGCGATCCGCTATAACACGGATCCGTTTATAACTCGGTTTGAGCGTGGACCCCAAATTAAAAAAAAATTAAAAATAATAAAAAAAAAATTTTTAGGTTTTTTTGCACATACACTGCACACTGCATACACTCACAGCACACTGCACACACTCACAGCACACTCCACACTCACAGCACACTCCACACACTCACAGCACACACTGCACATACTCACAGCACACTGCACATACGCACAGCACACACTGCACATACTCACAGCACACTGCACATACGCACAGCACACACTGCACATACTCACAGCACACTGCACATACGCACAGCACACTGCACATACGCACAGCACATACTCACAGCACACTGCACACACTCACAGCACACTGCACACACTCACAGCATACTGCACACACACACACACACAGTCACAGCACACTGCACACAGTCATAGCAAACACTCACAGCACACTGCACACACTCACAGCACACTGCACACACTCACAGCACACACTCACAGCACACTGCACACACAGCACACTGCACACACACACTGACACAGTCTCACAGTCAAATACACACACACACACACACACAGAGAGAGACACACTGTCTCTTTAAGGGAGCTTGCTCTCGCAAGACGGAAGCAGAAGCAGGAAGCAAAGACAGGGAGAAGAGCTGCCAGATGCGGGGTAAGTGCTGTGTGCTGTTGCCGCTGCCCCACCGGGTCTGGGAATGCTGGGAGAGTTCTCAGCTTTCCCCCTCCAGCGGACACGGTACCACCACAAAAAAAAAAAACTTGATTTTTTTTTTTTTTTTAGGCGGCCATTTTTTTTCCGGGACCCCGTTTATAACGCGGTGGTTGCGGGTGGCCCCCGAGGACCGCGCTATAAGGGGGTTAAGCTGTATATGGTAAGAAGTTGCTAATACGTAGTTAATGTGGCAACTTCCATTAGGTGAATACAAATGATTGCATCGTTAACTACAGAGTGGTTCCTCACGCCATTGAATGAGGTGGTTAGAGTCTCTTACGAGGAGGTAGGGTTGCCAGTTGGCTTGTCCAAAAGTAGTAGAAGGGGAGGAAAAAATGGAGCACTAAATCCACTGCTAGCTTGTAAAAAATACAGAGGTGCGTTCCCACAATAAAAAATAAAGTTTAATGGATCAAAAACAGACAATACACCTACGCATTTCAGGCTATAAGCCCTTTATCAAGGTGAATAAAACAAACTTACCGGAGTGTGTTTAAATACCGGATCCTCGCGCTGCTGTAACCTATCCCCCGTCACTTCCTGATGTGAAAAATGACGCGGGGAGTGTGACGTCAGCGCGTTGGAGCCGCTACAATAAGAAAAACTTTATTCAATACTAATAATCTACCACTCCGGAGCTACCTAAGGAAAAAATGAGCAATAAACATTAAAAAACATTCTATATCTGTAAAAAGATCACAGACCATGCTCAGTGAAGACTGCTTTGGTAAATTACAGTATATATGGAATGATAGCATATATATAAGCACATTCCAAGAAATGTGTACATTGAATAATACCCAATATTAAAATATATGAATCTAGAAAAAAATGACTAAATTATTAAATATGTTATTAATTAGGTTTCTTAATAAATAATTCAAAGAATAAATACATTCCAAATTTAAGCAAATATATCAGTCTGTTCAGAACCATATCAATACATATGTTAATAACAGTAATTTTATTTCAAAAGAATATGAGAATGGTTTTAAACAGAGTGAAAATATATTGTAATCCTAACAACAATATGCCATAACCAAAGTAATAAGAATTAGCTCAGAACATATTAAGATAACGTGAAAAATAAAAATGACTAAAAATAACAATATTACTAAACAAATGTAATAATATATAATGTTTTTCTCTTCATAACACATCACATTAAGATCATATGAAAAAGAGTTCAGAACTGCTAAGGTTAACGAATGATATAGATACACTACCCATCCCATCTATTGTGGAAAGGAAACAGTCAGAAATATTGTATATTTATAGCAAGAGAGGCCCTAGGTCCCAGTCAGAGTTGAGACCATATGGGATCCAGAAAAGCCCTCTCTTGTCTAAAATACTATTTCTATTTTCACCTCTGATAGGACAAGGTATATGTTCTATGCCAATGTATGAAAAATTATTTATGTTACCCATATTACAATTTGTAAAATGTAGGGAAACGGGTGATTAACATCCTTTTTAATTATTAAACGTAAGTGCTCGAGTATCCGAACTTTTAAGACTCTGATGGTTCGACCTATGTATTGTTTTCCACATCCACATTTGAGTAAATAAATTACAAATGTTGTATTGCAATTTATAAAGGATGTTATTTTATAACTATTCCCTGTATTGGTGGAAGTAAATTCAGATGTTTGCATATATTTACAAGATTTGCACTTTAGACACAAAGCACCCCTTGGGTAAGTTGTTAACAGATCTTTTTTGTGTGGTAAATAAACTTGAAGATACATAATTCGCAATCGTTTTAGCCTTTTTGAACACAAATGTAGGACCTTCACTATAGACATGTCGCAGAATAGGATCGGCAGCCAACACACCCCAGTGTTTCCTCACAATATTTTTTATCTGATTTGCTTGTTTGTTATATTGTGTGATAAACAATGGGGATTGTGAAAAAGAGTCTTGTCCCTTTTTTTGCAATAACATAAATCTGTCCATATCCCTAACCTCCTCAAAGGTTTTATTTAAATCTAGGCGTGAGTAGCCTCAGGCGTCAAAACGGTCCAAAAGATCCCCTGACTGAGTCAAGAAATCCTCATAATTGGTACATATTCTCTTAAGTCTAATCAATTGACCCTTTGGTATTCCCTTCAGTAGGGACTTGGGAAGGCAGCTGTCAGCACGCAAAAAAGTGTTACTGCACCGACACACTTTATTCGAGCAAATACCCGGTGTGTACCTGGCAGATACCTGGAATGTGCCGCTCCTAACCTCTGACAAGCCCCGTTGCATTTGCCTTCCCAACCTGGGTTCATGCCTGGCTGATGGGCGGCTGATCTGTTAAATGATAATGATTAGGATTTAATAGGCTGCAATGCTTCGCGTGTCTACCAAATGGCATAAATTCATGAATTGTAATGCAGTTTATATATATATACTGTGCAGTATTGCAGCCAGCGGGAATAAAATGCTTCAATCCCTGCTTGGAAAATAACTCAATGCACTCGGGCAGAAAACAGTCACAAACCTCAATACACCCGGGTATACTCGAATTCGTGGGACTAGCCAAGCTCGAATAAAGTGTGTCGCCAGTGTACGTGAGTTGATTTTACGATAAACGTCTGTGTTGATATTCATGGTCATATTAATAAATAAACAAAGATCTAAATATTGTACATGGTGAAAATCATAATGGTGAGTGAAGTGCAAGTTTAGATCATTATTATTAAGATATTCGGTGAATAAAAAAAAAAAGAGTGTGTATATCCCAATTCCAGATGAATATAAGATCGTCAATGTATCTTTTATAAAAAGTGATAAATTGTCCGAAGGGGTTGTTATCTCCAAACACGTGGACCGATTCCCACCAATCTAAAAATAGGTTGGCATAGGAGGGGGCAAAACTTGTGCCCATTGCGGTACCACGTGTCTGGAGATAAAAAACCCCACCAAACATAAAATAATTGTGCGTTAACAAAAAGTGTATAGCGTCTAATATAAAAGTGCTCCGTGCAAGTGAAAAATCAGAATGTTGTAAATAAGCTGCCATCCCATGTTCGTGTGCTATAACCGTATACAGTGATATAACATCCAGCGTCACCCAGATGAAATTGTTTTCCCATTTTATTGATCCGAGTTGGGCCAGAAGATCCCCACTGTCTTTAATGTACGAGGGCAGTGAATGAACAATATTCTGCAAAAAATGATCCACATATCTTGACACCATCTCCCAAAGATCCAACGCTGGAGACTATTGGCCTCCCAGGAGGGGAGACCAATGTCTTATGGATCTTTGGGAGATGGTGGAAGATCAGGATGACTGGATATGGACGAAAAAGAAAATCAAGTTTCTTGGCATCTAGGATACCTAGCCAGGAACCTTCTTCCAGAAGCGTTCTCAACACTTTTAGAAACGGGGCAGTGGGGTCACCACGTAATTTGATGTAGGAGGATTCATCAGAAAGTTGGCGTAATGCCTCATTCTTATAATCAGTTTTATTAAGTACCACAATGGCGCTCCCTTTATCTGCCCCGTTAAAGGGCACCATACGACCATTGTCTGGCTTGTCCAAAAATACTGGACACAATACTGGACACCCACGCCCGTCGAATACATATAAAAAATACCCCCATGCCACCCAAATACATATAAAAAATACCCCACGCCCCTCGAATACATATAAAATAATACCCCACGCCCCCGAATACATTTAAAATAATACCCCTACGCCATGGGCGTCCGCAGGAGGGGGCAAGGGGGGGCGCTTGCCCCCCCCTGAATCACTCGCAGCCCCGAGATCCCGCAGGGCAAGCAGGGTGTCCGGCCTGCTGCCTGTTGGCCTGCACCCCCTCCCAACGTGGGACGGAGGGTGGGGACCCAACCCAGCCAACCCAGCATCCACCGCGCGTGTGCGCCAACCCAGGTTCCCCCGCACGTGCCTCCTGTCCCAGGCAGCAACCGCAGGGGATGCTGGAGCCGCCTGCCAGTCTGACGTGTCCCCCCCCAGCCCACTTCCGCGCGCCAACCCAGCAGCTGCTGCGGGAGATGCTGCAGCCGCCCGCAAATCTCGCCCCCCCCTAGCTACCCACCTCCATGCGCCAACCCAGAAGCAGCCGCGGGGGATGCTGCAGCCGCCCGCTAGTCTCACGCCCCCCCCCCTCCCTCCCAGCACTCGGGAATGAGGTGGCTCTCATTGGTAGCACTACCAATGAGTTAAAATTATGCCCCTCCAAAAAAAAAATTCTGCGGACGCCCATGCCCTACGCCCAGAATACATTTTAAAAATACCCCTACGCCCCAAATACATTTTAAAAATACCCCTACGCCCCCTAAATACATTTAAAAAATACCCCCACCACCCCAATACATTTAAAATATACCCCCACAATACATTTAAAATATACCCCCACCTCCATAACCCATTTAAAATATACCTCCACAATACATTTAAAAAATACACCCACCTCCCCAATTCATTTAAAAGATACCCCCACCTCCCCAATACATTTAAAAAATACCCCCACCTCCCCATTACATTCAAATATACCCAAATCATCTCATCTCACCCTGGCCCCCCATCACCATGATCACATCTCCCCAAGCTTGCTCCCATCACCATCTTATTCTCCCCCCATCATCATCCTGTCTCTGGGTTGCCGGGGTGTGGGCTCCGCCCATGCTGTCCTCCGATTGGTTGTCCTCTCCTCCAGTCAGGACATGACTCACGAGTCCTCCAGTCCTGACTGCGCCCAACTACCGTTCATTCCAGCCTCAGCACAGGCTGCCTTCCAGGTTCCAGCCAGCGCGCCACTGAGTCTGCCCGCCTTCCGCCGCCCTCGCGCTTCCACTGCAAGTTGCAATGGTTACACCGAACGGCCTTGGGAATTACCGGCCTGTCCGGATGAAAACCGGACACCTGGCAACACTACAAGGAGGCGATTTTTAAAGAAGTTCGCAACACAGTAATTATTTAATTTATGGTTTCAAATAATTAAATGGCACCGTATGTAAAAAAAGATCAAAAGTAAAGTGTTAAACTTGTAATCTTTGGAATATATTTTTTTAAAGCTATAGTTCTACTTCGGACAGCTTTCCTGCTCTAACAAGACTCAGAGCAGAGGTTTTTCTTAACTTTATTTGGTTACGTAAACCTATTGTGAAATTTTGAGGAACCCCAACCCTCTCTAGGTTATAGCGCGGCAGAGATCAGATGCATTGTAAATTCTTCTGTATTTGGTACCATTTTCAATTTATCGGAAAATTGCAGGGAACCTTTAGGGAAACCCAAGGGGGCCAAGAAACCCTTGTTGAAAAACATTGCATTAAAGAGCTGAATGATTAATCAGTCATCACAATTCACAAAATCATGCTGAACATAGATGAGGGTTATCAAAAGGATATGGACGTCAAAATAATTTAAAAAAAATATATATATTTTTTTAACATACTGAAACCACTTTCTAGAAGCCGACTTGAAGATAAACACGGTCTCATTGAAATACACTCCTTGTAACATTTGTCACATGTCTAGGTCCCAGGTAAGGCACTGCCTTTGAAGTGTACAAATCTGCTTTGAATCCCAAAGCCAGAACTGAGCATGACTCCAGCTCCAAAACTAGATTGTAATGGGAGGTTCTGTTTGTGCAAATAAAATGCTAAGTACTATACATGGTCAGCGCTATGCAAGAACAAAAAAAAGAACTACGCTAATGTGCACTGTGAACAAACTGCTACTTTCAAATCCTAATTACCATTAGCTATCATAACATTAACATAAAGCTACCAAAAGTATGGAAGATTATGTGGGATAAGATTGCACGGTTCGCAATAAAAATAAATTAAATAAAATCAATTGGGGGGGAAAAAAAGTAAATGCACGGTGCTCATTGCTCCTGAGGATGATCCTACGGGGACCCCAATGAATCAAGTACAGTAGCCAAATATGGAGAATGGTACAACGGACTTGTACAGCGGACTTGTACAGCAACTTTATGAAGGTATGGCTTGCCATAGCCTCCATATCCGGTTACAAGATGTCAGCAATGTTTTGGGCTTTGAGTAGGAGGCTGCTCTTAACTTAATTAACTAAGCTGCAGACCGATTCGTTCTCCTGTGATCAATCAGCAAAGATGCTGCTTTGCTGGGTTCACATAATGGCTGCCTTTCATTTTCAATCCTTCAGTTAGTGCAACTCAGCATATAAATAATAAAACTCAATAGGTAGCGCTAATGATAAATAAATGTATATATATATATAAAAAGAAATAAAATGAAATAATTAAATAAATTAAATAAACAATAAGTGAAGCTGCCTAGATACACATCTGACCCCTAGTCAGATAAGAGCAATGGAACTATAATGGTATCAATGGCGCTAACAACAATATATAAATGTCGTCGCAGTTTACTATGGGTTACCCCATATAGTTGTTGTCTAATAAACTTATGACTATAAATTCCCTATGGTTCTGAATTGAATTGCACCTTTAATATAAAACTGACAAATGTCCTGGTTTGCAGAGCGAGTGATAGAGTAACACAAACCGATCAGAGTAACTGTAAACATCTTAAACGGTTGATGCCAATTTTAATGTTTTGAAGCATCCTTTGATTTCTATAGCAGGTTTTAGCCACCTCCAAAGCACTGCAAGAACTTTGTTGCCAATATTCCCAGCAGTTTGTTATAAACTGTAACAATAGATGATGTTATCTTGGTAATTTAAGAATACATTGTAGCTGCTGAGTTGCACTGGAACTATAATGGGATCAATGGCGCCAACAACAATATATAAATAAATGAATATACAACCAGATGACGATTGAAAAATTCAATGATGATCTCAGCAGACGGTGATCAAGCATGAAATACAAGAAAAAAGAACGTAGTTTAATACTGTTTACACTAAAACATACAGACAGACAGTGACTAACAATGTTGCTGAAACACACAGATGACTAAATATATTAAATATACATTTTATCATAAAAACATACAAAACAATTATGACAAAATTATAGGTCCCAACGATATCTGGCCGAAGTGCCCGCTTACCGGAGCCTAGATGGTATACAGCAGTGGATAATTAGAGAGTATCCCCTCTCATAGTAGCTAGCACGGCTCCCACACCTCTCGCCAGCATCTGCCACGTGTGTAGTTTGTCAGCAATGGAGTGAGATATCGTCCACGCTGTCGCAGGGGCAGGGAGGCTGTCTGGATGCCCTGCTTCCGTCCTCAGCAGTTCGAGCATGCACAGAAGCGCCCGGCACCAGACAAATTAAGCCGCAGATTCTCCTGCTCCTCGCGGTCGCATGTAGGGATATGGCGGCAAATTCAAAAGATGCTTTTGGGGGGAACAGCCGCACGGCAAAGTTTACGATGGATAACGGCAACAGATGACACTCACAGTGATATCAGGGACCACCCAACGCGTTTCGGAAGCCTCTGCCTCCTTCCTCAGGGGTAATTTTGAATGAATAAAGTCCCTGTGTGTCCGTGTATTTATGGGAAATATTTTAAAGGTACAAGTACCATTATAAAGTCCCGGACATGCGCAGTAAAGCAAATCTATACTGCGTCATGTATCAGCAACAACAATACAGAATAAAACATAATGGTTAGCATACATTCAATTAATCAATGAAACATACAAAAAACATATAATTATAAACAAAACAAAAAATTCTGCTCTATAATAAGAAAAAACATCAAAGTTATAAAATTGTAATTCATTAATAATTCATTGATGTCATGGATAGACAGCATGCAATCCATAATATGGAGTAACCAGTGACAGTAACCTAACTAGTACCCAATATGAATAATAATATCTAATGATATATAAAAATGTTATATCTATTTAAGCATGTCAAAAAACAGTAGGAGAATTAAGTATGCATATAGCAATCTAATTCATAGTGTCAGAAATAAACATACAGTGACTAGTAACAGTGACCTAACTAATATCTAATATATTATATCTTGTTGCTACTAAAAATAATAAGTATATAATATTATATCTATTTTATTAATTAACATGTGTTGAACTACATATATGACAGTGCACAATAGTGAATAATAAATAAATAACTAAGTGCATATGTGTAATAACTATTAATATAATGTGTGAGATATATAAATAAATCTAGATATATATGTCACAGACATATAATACATAATGTGCGTCTATATAGTGTAATGTGTAAAATACATATATAAAGTGTAATGGATGTTTATTTATCTAACAAAAAAGATTTAAGATCAAATTCGACATTAAGGCCTTGTGGGGCCAATGTGCAAAGTTCATAAATCCAAAAGGATTCACGTCTCCCTAATTGCATTGTGATGTTGCCTCCACGCCAATTTGGTGTGATCGCTTCTATGGCCATACATTTCAGACCAATGGGGCTTCCGCCATGCACCTGGAGAAAATGATTCGAAACGCTATGTGTAATCATACCTTTTTTAATGTTGTAAATATGTTCATACAGACGGCGTTTGATGGGCCTAGTTGTCATACCCACATACTGCAGACCAAAGGGACACTCAAGGAGATAGATAACATTAACACTGTTACAATTAATTAACTGTTTGATGTTATATATTTTTGTGGTATTTGTAGATTTAAACTAAACATTTTTTGAACTAAATTTGCAGACTGTGCATAAATTGCATGGAAAATACCCTTTTATCGTATTATTAATATGGAGGTTTTGGCGTGTCAGGGGACAACTTGGAGCTAATTTTTGGCCAATATTCCGAGCTCTAGTGAATATGATCTTGGGATTTAGGGGTAATAGATCCACTAGATTCTTATCCTTTCTCAGAATAGGCCAGTATTTACGTAAGGTTTGTTTAATGGCCGGAGCCATCTGATTATATTGGGTGATGAACGGTATGTTCATATAAGCATTATTTTTGTTTTTTTGTTTATATTGAAGAAGAGTACTTCTATCAATTTGATCGACTTCAGAGATAGCTCGATCTAAGTCTCTGGGTGAATATTTTCTATTGATAAATTTGTTCTTCAAATCACAAGCCTGTAAATGAAATGTTTCAGTATTTGAGTTATTACGTTTTAATCTCGTAAACTGCCCTTTGGGTATGTTATTGATCCATGTTGGGTTGTGATGACTGTTGGTATGCAAGTAATTATTTGCTTGGACCTTTTTAAAAAATGTTTTTGTGCGTAATGTATTATCCATAACATAAATAACCAAATCTAAAAACTCAATTGACGTATTACTTGAATTAAAGGTAAATTTTAAATTAAAAGGATTATCATTCATGTAGAGCTGAAAAAGTTCTAATTGATGTGTGGAACCTGACCAAATAAAAATAATATCGTCGATGTACAGCAGCGGCAGCTCTTATTCGAGCAAATGCCGCTGGCTGTATGAGGCTGGGAAGCGGGTAGCCGCGGCGTGTGGCGGCGCACTGTGACGTCACAGTCACAGGCGCGCCCGGCTTCCCCGTCTTCCCCGGCTTCCCCAGGCTTCCCCGACACCCCTGGACATCAAATTAAGGTAAGCGGGGGTGCGGGGAAGCAGAGGGGCAGAGCAGAAGCCGGGCTCGGGGTCCGGAAGGATAGTAAATTGCGCGCGAGTTGGAGGGGGGGTGCGTGTGGGAAACGCGGCGGCGCGCGGATATTACTGGCGGCAGCTGGGGTAGATCCCGGCATGCCGCCGGCATTTAGTGCGATAAAGTATGTCGCTACTGTAGCGCCGCCAGAGCACCAGGCTTGCTCCAAAGGGACAGCCGGACCAAATATATTGATTTTCCCAGCTGCCCATGAATAAGTTGGCATAACTGGGAGCAAACCTGGTACCCATAGCGGTGCCACATACCTGTAAATAATAAGAATTGTTGAAATTAAAAAAATTATGTGTTAATATAAACTGAATACTAGAAATTAAAAATGATTTAAATGAATCTGTAACTGAAGAATCAGCCTCCAGAAAACAGCCAACAGCATCCCAACCCTGACCATGGTTAATAACTGTGTATAGCGAAGTGACATCTGCTGTTACTAGATGATAATGCGACTGCCATTGAGTGTCTGCAGTATGTGGGTAGTGTCCCTAAGATATGATGGGAGCTGATTTACATAAGATTGTAAATGGTGGTCTATATACTGGGACAAGTGAGAAGTGAGTGATTGTATTCCAGATATTATAGGGCGCCCTGGAGGTTGTTGCAGATTTTTGTGAATTTTTGGTATTATATAAAATATTGGAATCATGGGATGTGAATTGTACAGAAACACATACTCTTGTTTTGTTAAGATCTGTTGATCAAGCCCTGTATTTAAAAATGCTAGCAATTGTTGTTGATATATTTCTGTAGGATTTGAGGAGAGGGGTTGGTAAGTGGACCTATCTCCAAGAATGCGTAAAGACTCCTGGACATAGTAATCTTTGTCCATAATCACCAACCCCCTCCCTTGTCTGCAGGTTTAAAAACGATAGAATTATTCTCTCCAAGTGCACGTAGAATCCCCTTCTCTTCAATAGAGAGATTATCTCGTTTGATTTTAAATTGACGGCTTTGAATTTCCAAATCATCAGAAACCATCTTGGCAAACGTATTAACAAAGGGGCCGCTAACAAACTTTGGAAAAAAGGTAGATGGATTCTTAAATTTTGAACCTGTATTAAGTACTGGGCTAATGGGTAGATTAAAGTTTGGGTCTAGTCTTGAGACAGCATCTTTCTTGAAATATTTTTTAAGACATAATTTTCTTACATACCTTTGTATGTCTACATACAGTTTGAAGCTGTTAGGACCTGTAACTGGGGCAAATGAAAGACCCTTTGATAATAAAGCTCTTTCTTTATCTGTGATGGGATATTTACTAATATTAAAAATATTAGTGTATTCAGATTTTAATGTTTCTGGATTTTGCCTGACCTTTCTACCTCCTCTTTTTCCTCTAGTGTGTTTTTTCTCTTTCTGTCTCTGGAAGTCCCTTCTCTCCCCAGGAGATCTCTTATAGCTTCTCGTGCATGTTGCTGCTCTCTGGTTTTCCTCCAATCTAAAAAAGAGAATGTATGTTTATTGTCTTGATCTTCAATTGAAACATGTCGTTCCTGTTCGAAGTCCACTAAGGGCTGATACTAGTTCTTATGTTGATATTGTTCAAATATACCCTCAATTTCCTTTTCTAGATGGATGCCATATGGGGCAGGAGTAGGTGGTTCTGTAATGACACTACTGCTAGTTCGATGTATTTTTGGGCATGTATCTCCTCTTTTAGGTTTCGGTGTAGTGGATGGAACAGGATCTTGTACTTTCTCTCTAGTGTTGGGAATACTTTTCTTATAGTGACTGGGTATTTTATGTGAAAAATCGCCAGGTAGATTTTCTTTGTGACTTTTATATTTATCATTATCCCGTGGCGTTTTTTTCTTCTTCCAATTTCTATACTGACCACTTTGATAATCAATTTTATCTCGTTGGAATTTCTGTTGTTTAACACTGATCACTTCTTTTTGCATGCTGTCTATCCTGGACTTAATCTTGGTTTCTAAAATCAATAATTCACCATTATTTTTAAAAGATTCGAATTGCTCCTTCATCTCATTAATCTCTGTGTCCAATTTCTGAAGGGATACTTTACGTTTAGAAATTAGGAGACGCATGAGTTCGAAGGAGCAATTATCTAGAATGCGATTCCATTCTAGAGTGAAAGAATCACTCTGGAAATCAGTTGTGGATGGAACAAAAATTCTCAGACCACGAGGAATTCTTTTTTGTTCAACATATTTTTCCAGAGTGATGGCATCCCAGAGTTGCTTAGTCTCAATTATAAGTAATTTTTCTAGTTTATCGACTAGTTCGTGCATATTACTTTGGGGATTATCTGGTTCAATAGGTAATGGATCATCAGAAAATATTTTATTAATATCTATATGTCTATTTGCCCGCATGGCAAGTAGCTGAGACATATTGCTCTAAAAAAGCTGATAACCTGACAGGGGAAAATACACAATAAAACACAATAGGTAGCGCTAATGATAAATAAATGTATATATATATATATATATATATATATATATATATATATATTTTGAGTGTTCCTGTGGTCTGCAGTATGTGGGTATGACAACTAGGCCCATCAAACGCCGTCTGTATGAACATATTTACAACATTAAAAAAAGGTCTGATTACACATAGCGTTTCGAATCTTTTTCTCCAGGTGCATGGCGGAAGCCCCGTTGGTCTGAAATGTATGGCCATAGAAGCGATCACACCAAATTGGCGTGAAGGCAACATCACAATGCAATTAGGGAGACGTGAATCCTTTTGGATTTATGAACTTTGCACATTGGCCCCACAAGGCCTTAATGTCGAATTTGATCTTAAATCTTTTTTGTTAGATAAATAAACATCATTACACTTTATATATGTATTTTACACATTACACTATATAGACGCACATTATGTATTATATGTCTGTGACATATATATCTAGATTTATTTATATATCTCACACATTATATTAATAGTTATTACACATATGCACTTAGTTATTTATTTATTATTCACTATTGTGCACTGTCATATATGTAGTTCAACACATGTTAATTAATAAAATAGATATCATATTATATACTTATTATTTTTAGTAGCAACAAGATATAATATATTAGATATTAGTTAGATCACTGTTACTAGTCACTGTATGTTTATTTCTGACACTATGAATTAGATTGCTATATGCATACTTAATTCTCCTACTGTTTTTTGACATGCTTAAATAGATATCTAATGATATATAAAAATGTTATATTATTATTCATATTGGGTACTAGTTAGGTTACTGTCACTGGTTACTCCATATTATGGATTGCATGCTGTCTATCCATGACATCAATGAATTATTAATGAATTACAATTTTATAACTTTGATGTTTTTTCTTATTATAGAGCAGAATTTTTTTTTTGTTTATAATTATATGTTTTTTGTATGTTTCATTGATTAATTGAATGTATGCTAACCATTATGTTTTATTCTGTATTGTTGTTGCTGATACATGACGCAGTATAGATTTGCTTTACTGCGCATGTCCGGGACTTTATAATGGTACTTGTACCTTTAAAATCTTTCCCATAAATACACGGACACACAGGGACTTTATTCATTCAAATTTACCCCTGAGGAAGGAGGCAGAGGCTTCCGAAACGCGTTGGGTGGTCCCTGATATCACTGAGTGTCATCTGTTGCCGTTATCCATCGTAAACTTTGCCGTGCGGCTGTTCCCCCCAAAAGCATCTTTTGAATTTGCCGCCATATCCCTACACGCGACCGCGAGGAGCAGGAGAATCTGCGGCTTAATTTGTCTGGTGCCGGGCGCTTCTGCGCATGCTCGAACTGCTGAGGACGGAAGCAGGGCATTCAGACAGCCTCCCTGCCCCTGCGACAGCGTGGACGATAGCTCACTCCATTGCTGAAAAACTACACACGTGGCAGACGCTGGAGAGAGGTGTGGGAGCCGTGCTAGCTACTATGAGAGGGGATACTCTCTAATTATCCACTGCTGTATACCATCTAGGCTCCGGTAAGCGGGCACTTCTGCCAGATATCGTTGGGACCTATAATTTTGTCATAATTGTTTTGTATGTTTTTATGATATATTAAATATACATTTTATTTAGTCATCTGTGTGTTTCAGCAACATTGTTAGTCACTGTCTGTCTGTATGTTTTAGTGTAAACAGTATTATACTACGTTCTTTTTTCTTGTATTTCATGCTTGATCACCGTCTGCTGAGATCATCATTGAATTTTCCAATCGTCATCTGGTTGTATATTCATTTATTTATATATTGTTGTTAGCGCCATTGATACCATTATAGTACCAGTTCAACTCAGCAGCTACAATGTATTCTTAAATTACCAAGATAACATCATCTATTGTTACAGTTTATAACAAACTGCTGGGAATATTGGCAACAAAGTTCTTGCAGTGCTTTGGAGGTGGCTAAAACCTGCTATAGAAATCAAAGGATGCTTCAAAACATTAAAATTGGCATCAACCGTTTAAGATGTTTACAGTTACTCTGATCGGTTTGTGTTACTCTATCACTCGCTCTGCAAACCAGGACATTTGTCAGTTTTATATTAAAGGTGCAATTCAATTCAGAACCATAGGGAATTTATAGTCATAAGTTTATTAGACAACAACTATATGGGGTAACCCATAGTAAACTGCAAAGACATGCCTGTCTTTCTTCCCCCCCCCCCCCCCCACCCCTAGGCAGCCATATTTGTAGTTTAAGCAACCTGGGATTTTGAAGGTTTTTTTGACACATCCGGAGCCACAGAATGTATCTATTACATACAGGGGCCCCATGACTTAGTAGCCAAGTCATATTCTACTTGCTCTTTCATTTAGGGGACATCGCATTCTGCAGAACGCAATCTTACAGGAAGAGGAACGCAAGAGGACTCCTCCTTTTCCCTTCCATCATCAGTGGTAGAGCGATCACACAATTACAAGAGGTCAAGTGTTCACCAACCTCAAAAGGGTTAAACCGGAAAGGAGATTTCACCAGCAACAAAGGAAAGGATTCTTTACAGTAAAGGCAGTTAAAATGTGGAATTCATTACCCATGGAGACTGTGATGGCAGATCAAAAAAAGGTTGGACATCTTTTTAGAAAGGAAAGGTATACATGGATATACCAAATAGGTATACATGGGAAGGATGTTGATCCGGGGATTAATTCGATTGCCAATTCTTGGAGTCAGGAAGGAATTTATTTTTCCCCTTATGAGATATCATTGGATGATATGACTCTGTGGTTTTTGGTTTTCCTTCCTCTGTATCAATAAGCAAGTATAGATATAGAATAAAGTATCTGTTTTCTAAATTTAGCATAGGTTGAACTTGATGGACGTACGTCTTTTTTCAACCTCATCTACCATGTAACAGGAGTGAAGAGGCTGGGGGAGATTATCTGTATACTCCTCCCTAGTGATTAGGCAAAGACTTATGGGCGCTTAACAATATATGTTATACACACACACACACACACACACACACACACACACACACACACACACACACACACACACACACACACACACACACACACACACACACACACACACACACAAACACACACACAGTATTAAGCATGATGGCAATGAAAATATACACTCAATCTAATACAAGTATAGAACATATACTACATGTTCAAATAAGTGTTTTATCCATTTTTTTTGTTTGTTTTTTAAATATACGTGCTGTACTTCGTTTAAAACCAACTAGATGTATTGGATCAATATGCAGAGAATCGATACAATCCTATTGAGCTCACAGAGATTGCATTTGACACATTATGGAAAAGCGAGACAATCCTCGGTTTTGCAAGCGCAATTTGATCGTTCAGACAGCTGGCAAGCACTAAGTGTTGACCTAAATACACCACAAATACAGAAGCGCATGCAAAGTGACATTACAAAACAGTCTCGGGATTAAATAACCAAAGGACAACTGCATATAATTCCTAAACCTTCTGTTTCCATATGAACCGATTGAAAAATTTGTGACACATTAACAAGATAATTAAAATGTTTAATACACAACCACTTTGTTTGGTGTATTTTTTATATGCTTCTATATCTAAGGATACATTGAAAGGCAAAACATTTATTATAACAATATCCTGTGTTTTTTCCTCATGTCACATTTTATTTATGTTACATATAGACCAGGGCTGCACAACAAGCGGCCCGCGGGCCGCATGCGGCCCGTCTGGCCTCTCTGTGCGGCCCTCGATGAGATTTAAAAAAAAAAAAAAAAAACTTTGAAAAAAAAAAACTTTGAAAAAAAAAAACTTTGAAAAAAAAAAAACTTTGAAAAAAAAAAACTTTAAAAAAAAAAAACTTTAAAAAAAAAAAACTTTAAAAAAAAAACATGGTGGCGATTCCCCGCGGTCCCGGCGCGCATGTGCAGGGCCCGCTCCCGCTCCTTGCTCCCTCCCCCTCTCCCCACCCCCCGCTCGCAACGTGGGACAGAGGGGGAAGTCACAGCCAGCTGAGCTCTTCTGCGGCCGCTCCCCCCCCCCTGATCCGAACGTGGATATGTGCAGGGGGGTGAAGTGAGGTGCAGGGGGGTGAGGTGCAGGGGGGTGATGTGAGGTGCAGGGGTGTGATGTGAGGTGCAGGGGGTGAGGTGCAGGGGTGATTGGAGGTGCAGGGGGGTGATTGGAGGTGCAGGGGGGTGATTGGAGGTGCAGGGGGGTGATTGGAGGTGCAGGGGGGTGATTGGAGGTGCAGGGGGGTGATTGGAGGTGCAGGGGGGTGATTGGAGGTGCAGGGATGTGATGTGCAGGAGGGGGGAGGTGATGTGCAGGGGGGGTGATTGGAGGTGCAGGGGTGATTGGAGGTGCAGGGGGGTGATTGGAGGTGCAGGGGGGTGATTGGAGGTGCAGGGGGGTGATTGGAGGTGCAGGGGGGTGATTGGAGGTGCAGGGGGGTGATTGGAGGTGCAGGGGGGTGATTGGAGGTGCAGGGGGGTGATTGGAGGTGCAGGGGGGTGATTGGAGGTGCAGGGGGGTGATTGGAGGTGCAGGGGGGTGATTGGAGGTGCAGGGGGGTGATTGGAGGTGCAGGGGGGTGATTGGAGGTGCAGGAGGGTGATTGGAGGTGCAGGAGGGTGATTGGAGGTGCAGGGGGGTGATTGGAGGTGCAGGGGGGTGATTGGAGGTGCAGGGGGGTGATTGGAGGTGCAGGGGGTGAGGTGCAGGGATGTGATGTGCAGGAGGGGGGAGGTGATGTGCAGGAGGGGTGATGTGAGGTGCAGGGGATGAGGTGCAGGGGGGGAGAGTGATGTGAGGTGCAAGGGGAGAGAGTGATGTGAGGTGCAAGGGGAGAGAGTGATGTGAGGTGCAAGGGGAGAGAGTGATGTGAGGTGCAAGGGGAGAGAGTGATGTGAGGTGCAAGGGGAGAGAGTGATGTGAGGTGCAAGGGGAGAGAGTGATGTGAGGTGCAAGGGGAGAGAGTGATGTGAGGTGCAAGGGGAGAGAGTGATGTGAGGTGCAAGGGGAGAGAGTGATGTGAGGTGCAAGGGGAGAGAGTGATGTGAGGTGCAAGGGGAGAGAGTGATGTGAGGTGCAAGGGGAGAGAGTGATGTGAGGTGCAAGGGGAGAGAGTGATGTGAGGTGCAAGGGGAGAGAGTGATGTGAGGTGCAAGGGGAGAGAGTGATGTGAGGTGCAAGGGGAGAGAGTGATGTGAGGTGCAAGGGGAGAGAGTGATGTGAGGTGCAAGGGGAGAGAGTGATGTGAGGTGCAAGGGGAGAGAGTGATGTGAGGTGCAAGGGGAGAGAGTGATGTGAGGTGCAAGGGGAGAGAGTGATGTGAGGTGCAAGGGGAGAGAGTGATGTGAGGTGCAAGGGGAGAGAGTGATGTGAGGTGCAAGGGGAGAGAGTGATGTGAGGTGCAAGGGGAGAGAGTGATGTGAGGTGCAAGGGGAGAGAGTGATGTGAGGTGCAAGGGGAGAGAGTGATGTGAGGTGCAAGGGGAGAGAGTGATGTGAGGTGCAAGGGGAGAGAGTGATGTGAGGTGCAAGGGGAGAGAGTGATGTGAGGTGCAAGGGGAGAGAGTGATGTGAAGTGCAAGGGGAGAGAGTGATGTGAGGTGCAAGGGGAGAGAGTGATGTGAGGTGCAAGGGGAGAGAGTGATGTGAGGTGCAGGGGGGGAGAGTGATGTGAGGTGCAGGGGTGGGAGAGTGGTGTGAGGTGCAGGTGGGGGAGAGTGGTGTGAGGTGCAGGTGGGGGAGAGTGGTGTGAGGTGCAGGTGGGGGAGAGTTGTGTGAGGTGCAGGGGGGGAGAGTGTTTGAGGTGCAGGGGGGGAGAGTGGTGTGAGGTGCAGGGGGGGGAGAGTGGTGTTAGGTGCAGGGGGGGGGAGAGTGGTGTGAGGTGCAGGGGGGGAGAGTGGTGTGAGGTGCAGGGGGGGAGAGTGGTGTGAGGTGCAGGGGGGAGAGTGGTGTGAGGTGCAGGGGGGGAGAGTGGAGTGAGGTGCAGGGGGGGAGAGTGGTGTGAGGTGCAGGGGGGGAGAGTGGTGTGAGGTGCAGGGGGGGGGAGAGTGGTGTGAGGTGCAGGGGGGGAGAGTGGTGTGAGGTGCAGGGGGGGAGAGTGGTGTGAGGTGCAGGGGGGGAGAGTGGTGTGAGGTGCAGGGGGGGAGAGTGGTGTGAGGTGCAGGGGGGTGGGATGTGTGTGGTGTGCAGGGGGGTATTGTGTGTTTGATGTGGAGAGGGAGTATTATGTGTGTGGGTGGGGGGAGATGGGGGTATGAGAGATAGATGGGGAGTATCGCAAAGGTTGATAGTGAGGGGTTCTGGGGGAGATATGAGGATGATGATGAGGGGTGCTGGAGGAGATATATGAGGATGATGATGATGATGATGATGAGAGGTGCTGGAGGAGAGATGATGATGATGATGATGATGATTTTACCCGTGCGGCCCAATTTTTTTTTCCTTGGAGCAGCTCGGCCCTTCTCGCTTTACGAGTTGTGCAGGCCTGATATAGACAGACATTTATTTCATGCGAGGTGTCTTCTGGAGCCAGAAGACACCTTATGTGGCCTATTCATAGTTGCAAAGTATAGTAGATGAGGTTTGAAAAAAAAATGACATATGTCCATCAAGCTCAACCCGTATGTAAAGAACCCTTTCCTTTGTTGCTGGCGAAATCTCCTTTCCTTCAACCTCAAGAGTTGACACTGTGTCCTTTGTACTGCCCTTGGGATGAATAGTTCTTTTGAAAGCTTCTTGTATTGCCCCCGAATATATTTGTATATAGTTATCATATCCCCTCTTTGACACTTCTTTTCTAATGTAAACAATTCTAAATTTGGAAGCCTCTCCTCATAAATCAGATTATCCATCCCCTTTATTAATTTAGTTTCTCTTCTCTGCACTTTTTCTAGTTCCATAATGTCTTTTTTTTAGTTCCATGCATCCAAGCCTTAAGTTCTCTTCCGGCACTGGAAGGTGTATTATTACCTCTTAGTGAATATGGACCATTATCTTTACATGTAATGAGCGCCTATTGAAAATTACTTCCATTTTAATCATGGCAACACACTTTGTAAAATCCTCCCACATATTTTGTAATGTGCAACAGAAGATAAACTGCAATTTAAAATTTAAAAAAAAGAAAGAAAGAAAAACGCTTGAAAAACTGCCAGCTTGTGTTCTTAATGCAGGCACAATTCCAAAAGTTCACATTTTTTAATTGCACTTCTTCATTATATTGCGCTTTAAAAATACCCACCACTGTGAATTTGCTTTTATAAAAAAAGTTTTTTTTTTCACATTTAAGGCTTCCGGAGATACTTACCTCTGTAGGGGGTGCCGGTAGCCACTCCACCTGAGCTAGCTGGGTTTTAAAGCTCCTGCGGCATGTGGGCCAATAGGAACCCAAACCTGATGAGGTCACAGCTTCCTATTGGCCCGCGGGCGCTTTGAAAATATATGAACCATTGAAGCCGAGTGGGACTGGCACACCCTATGGAGGTATACTGTATCTGGAAGCAGGGGAAATAAATGGGGTTCTGTCCCGGAGACGACCTTCTTTAATCCCATGTAAAAAATATATATATACTTTTTCTTTAGAAACACTTGGATTTCCATTTTAATGCAGTCTTTCCTCAGGTTAAGCCCAACAAACCCAGCCCACTGTCACAGACTGAGTCTCATTGATCTGGAGTCAGTCTGCATAAGTTAGCATCAGAAGTCTCATATACTGTACTTCAATGGAGTTGCACCTTTTCATTAAAATACCCTTTTGTGAGGTCCATAAACACAAATCTCACCGATTTTGTCTTTCTGGAGTCTGACATATGTGCTAGCACCTAAATAAAGAATTCACTTTATTGCTTTCGTTATGCAAGTATCTCCAGCATGCTCTCAAAAGAATAAAATACAATAAATATAAGTTCTTTCATACTATGTTTTGACAAATATTAATTTGGGGTTACATATGTAATAGGGCGTGATATAGTCAGGCATAGCAAAACTAGTGACATCCATATCCTAGCGACAAGAATAACCTCCACACAATGACGTCATCATGCTAGACGTCAGCCATACTGCACAAAATGACTACTAACTTTGCTTACTGTACATCGATAAGAGCATTGGGGACAGAATTTTAAGATGGCTTATGTGTAGGGTGACCATACGTCCCAGTTTTGCCGGGACAGTCCCGGTTTTTGACGGGGCTGTCCCGGTTGCCCGTTCGTCCCAGTAATGTCACGGTTTTTCTCCCTGGTGCGTGGGGGAGTCGGCAGCGATGTGCTGGCGGGGGAGCGAGCGGCGGCAGCGCCAGGAAGGAGGATGCGGCAGCCGGGATGTATTTTTTCCATGTTAGAATGCCGGGGGGGGGGCTGGCTTTAGAGAGTAGAAGCAGGGGATTGGTTGGAGGTCAGAGGATGTCGGGGGCGGGGCTTTCTACCGGGGCCAGATGGAGTGAGGTATGTGGTGTGTGGTGTATGGTGTGTGGTGGGTCCTCTGTCTGTCTGTCTGTGGGTCCTCAAAAGAAAATAAAAATAGTGCGCGCGGTCCAAAAAACGTTGTAATGTCCCAAAAGTGTGAATACAATTCTCTCTGCAGCTCCTCACTTTCCCGTGATCAGCGGGGCAAACAACCGAAGCAATAGAACCATATAGCAGGGCGCAAAAGAAGAAAAACACACTATTAGTATAAACTTAAAAATGATTAATATTTATAATAGCATAAGATAAAAATAATACACTTACATAATAAAACAGGATCACAATAAATCCAACCATCTGTAGGTAGGCTTGGTGGTGTAATCAGGCATAAACTGACACAGTGGCAAGATGAAAAAAAGCCTCAATGTCCAGTATAATCAGATCTCCCGGCTCAGGAAACAACACTTGCACCCAGCACTTGAAGAAACCCACAAGAAGGAACATCAACTACTGCCCTGAGAAACGCTGTAACGCTTACTCTCTGCTGCGTGTGACGTCACCTCAACATGTTTCGCGTCATACGACGCTTCGTCAGGAGATATGATTGACAGTGTAGACGTCCAGTTAAAGTAGAGGAAGTAGAGACAGATCAGCCAAGAGAATTTGCTCATTCTCCCAACAACATTATAGGCTACCCAGCCAATTCAAATCAGTGTCAAAACATTTAACACATGAACGACCTCAGACAATACACTCATGGAAATGAGACATAACACTACCTAGACATTGTCATTATACAGTAAAGACAAAAATACGGGGTAATATCTAATCAAATGACACATAACTAATTCCATATATACACACATAGACTCACAAACCAGCACAGACAATACACACAAACGCAAAGCTGAAAATAAAAATTGTTTAATACAACTATAAAATAATAACATGTGGGACGATGGAAACTGAATGAGCCAGTCCGGTGGAGTAAAACGGAAACGCTACTCACAGGACGGCTCTAGAACACCGCAACGTTCCTCCATACACCGTGATCCTCGAGACCGGAAGTGACGTCACCGGATACTCCGTCACAGGTAGGCGGGACTCTCGGTGGGATTTTCGAGCAGAGATTCTTCTTGATTCTGCTCCAGGGGATCAGCACTCAGCTCTCTTCATGTCAAATTGTCAAACAATAATGAAAAAACCCTGAGGAAGTGTGCGCAAGCGCACGAAACGCGTAGGGCTTTTTCATTGTTGTTGGACGATTTGACGTGAAGAGAGCTGAGTGCTGATCCCCTGGAGCAGAATCAAGAAGAATCTCCGCTCGAAAATCCCGCCGAGAGTTCCGCCTACCTGTGACGGAGTATCCGGTATCCGGCGACGTCACTTCCAGTCTCGAGGAGCACGGTGTATGGAGGAACGTTGCGGTCATTTCAACTTCTCAGCCCAGGGAGGACAGATTACGTCCGCCTATTCGGCGCTCATTGCTTGTGTTCTAGAGCCGTCCTGTAAGTAGCGTTTCAGTTTTACTCCACTGGACTGGCTCATTAAGTGTCCCATCGTCCCACATTTTATTATTTTAAAGTTGTATTAAAACATTTTTATTTTCAGCTTTGCGTTTGTGTGTCTTGTCTGTGCTGGTTTGTGAATCTATGTCTGTGATTTTTTGTTAGCTTTGTTGCACTAAATTCTGTGTTCTTTTCATTCCATGTACCACACTATACGGAGGAAGTTACATCTGGTCACCCCTTGATTACAAGATTGCACAAGCTGTTGTCATTGGGACTTGAACTATTCCATCTGGGTATCCAGGACTAACACCTAATTGGACTTATTAGGCGCCGTATCTCTTTCTTTTTGTCTATGTTTAATCTCTGATTGTACTATCAGTGTTCCACCAGGCTGCCTCAGACCCCATGGGGGTTGCTCTTATTTAGAGTTCATCAATTATTACCACATCATTAGCGTTATTCTACATTACCCTTTTTTCTATATATACACACACATATTACATATCCATCATAAGGATGGAGCATAAAACATTACAGTCATAGGTGAAAAATGAATAATGTTCAATAGACAACATAAGCATCTGCAGCATAGGGTAAAAAGTATGTCTGTAGTTCTGTGGGTCTGTGGGTCTGTGGGTCTGTGGGTCCTGTCTGTCTGTGGGTCTGTGGGTCTGTGGGTCTGTGGGTCTGTGGGTCTGCGGGTCCTGTCTGTCTGTGGGTCTGTGGGTCTGCGGGTCCTGTCTGTCTGTGGGTCTGTGGGTCCTGTCTGTCTGTGGGTCTGTGGGTCTGCGGGTCCTGTCTGTCTGTGGGTCTGCGGGTCCTGTCTGTCTGTGGGTCTGTGGGTCTGCGGGTCCTGTCTGTCTGTGGGTCTGTGGGTCCTGTCTGTCTGTGGGTCTGTGGGTCCTGTCGGTCTGTGGGTCTGTGGGTCTGTGGGTCTGTGGGTCTGTGGGTCTGTGGGTCTGTGGGTCTGCGGGTCTGCGGGTCCTGTCTGTCTGTGGGTCTGTGGGTCTGTGGGTCCTGTCTGTCTGTGGGTCTGTGGGTCTGCGGGTCCTGTCTGTCTGTGGGTCTGTGGGTCTGCGGGTCCTGTCTGTCTGTGGGTCTGTGGGTCTGCGGGTCCTGTCTGTCTGTGGGTCTGCGGGTCCTGTCTGTCTGTGGGTCTGTGGGTCTGCGGGTCCTGTCTGTCTGTGGGTCTGTGGGTCTGCGGGTCCTGTCTGTCTGTGGGTCTGTGGGTCTGTGGGTCTGTGGGTCTGTGGGTCTGTGGGTCTGTGGGTCTGTGGGTCTGCGGGTCTGCGGGTCCTGTCTGTCTGTGGGTCTGTGGGTCTGCGGGTCCTGTCTGTCTGTGGGTCTGTGGGTCTGCGGGTCCTGTCTGTCTGTGGGTCTGTGGGTCTGCGGGTCCTGTCTGTCTGTGGGTCTGTGGGTCTGCGGGTCCTGTCTGTCTGTGGGTCTGTGGGTCTGCGGGTCCTGTCTGTCTGTGGGTCTGTGGGTCTGTGGGTCTGCGGGTCTGCGGGTCTGCGGGTCCTGTCTGTCTGTGGGTCTGTGGGTCTGTGGGTCTGTGGGTCTGCGGGTCCTGTCTGTCTGTGGGTCTGTGGGTCTGTGGGTCTGTGGGTCTGCGGGTCTGCGGGTCCTGTCTGTCTGTGGGTCTGTGGGTCTGTGGGTCTGTGGGTCTGCGGGTCCTGTCTGTCTGTGGGTCTGTGGGTCTGTGGGTCTGTGGGTCTGCGGGTCCTGTCTGTCTGTGGGTCTGTGGGTCTGTGGGTCTGTGGGTCTGCGGGTCCTGTCTGTCTGTGGGTCTGTGGGTCTGTGGGTCTGTGGGTCTGCGGGTCCTGTCTGTGGGTCTGTGGGTCTGTGGGTCTGCGGGTCCTGTCTGTCTGTGGGTCTGTGGGTCTGTGGGTCTGTGGGTCTGCGGGTCCTGTCTGTCTGTGGGTCTGTGGGTCTGTGGGTCTGTGGGTCTGTGTGCGGGTCCTGTCTGTGGGTCTGTGTGGGGGTCCTGTCTGTGGGTCTGTGTGCGGGTCCTGTCTGTGGGTCTGTGTGCGGGTCCTGTCTGCGGGTCCTGTCTGTCTGTGTGCGGGTCCTGTCTGCGGGTCCTGTCTGTCTGTGTGCGGGTCCTGTCTTTCTGTGTGCGGGTCCTGTCTGTCTGTGTGCGGGTCCTGTCTGTCTGTGTGCGGGTCCTGTCTGTCTGTGTGCGGGTCCTGTCTGTCTGTGTGCGGGTCCTGTCTGTCTGTGTGCGGGTCCTGTCTGTCTGTGTGCGGGTCCTGTCTGTCTGTGTGCGGGTCCTGTCTGTCTGTGTGCGGGTCCTGTCTGTCTGTGTGCGGGTCCTGTCTGTCTGTGTGCGGGTCCTGTCTGTCTGTGTGCGGGTCCTGTCTGTCTGTGTGCGGGTCCTGTCTGTCTGTGTGCGGGTCCTGTCTGTCTGTGTGAGGGTCCTGTCTGTCTGTGTGCGGGTCCTGTCTGTCTGTGTGCGGGTCCTGTCTGTCTGTGTGCGGGTCCTGTCTGTCTGTGTGCGGGTCCTGTCTGTCTGTGTGCGGGTCCTGTCTGTCTGTTTGCGGGTCCTGTCTGTCTGTGTGTGTGTGTGTGTGTGGTCTGTCTGTGTGTGTGTGTGGTCTGTCTGTGTGTGTGTGGTCTGTGTGTGTGTGTGTGTGTGTGGTCTGTCTGTGTGTGTGTGTGGTCTGTCTGTCTGTGTCTGTCTGTGTGTGTGTGTGTGTGTGTGTGTGTGTGTGTGTGTG
>NC_134485.1:154781889-154791889 GCF_040206685.1 Ascaphus truei | reverse complement strand
TGTGTGGTCTGTCTGTGTGTGTGTGTGTGTGTGTCTGTGTGTGTGTGTGTGTGTGTGTGTGTGTGTGTGTGTGTGGGGTCTGTGTGTGTGTGTGTGTGGTCTGTGTGTGTGTGTGGTGTGTGTGTGGTCTGTGTGTGTGTCTGTCTGTGTGTGTGGTCTGTCTGTGTGTGTGTGTGTGTGTGTGTGTGTGTGTGTGGTCTGTCTGTGTGTGTGGTCTGTATGTGTGTGTGGTCTGTATGTGTGTGTGTGTGGTCTGTGTGTGTGTGTGTGTGTGTGTGTGGTCTGTGTGTGTGTGTGTGTGTGTGTGTGTGTGTGTGGTCTGTGTGTGTGTGTGTGTGTGTGTGTGTGTGTGTGTGTGTGTGTGTGTGTGTGTGTGTGTGTGTGTGGTCTGTCTGTCTGTCTGTCTGTGTGTGTGTGTGTGTGTGTGTGTGTGTGTGTGTGTGTGTGTGTGTGTGTGTGGTCTGTCTGTGTGTGTGTGTGTGTGTGTGTGTGTGTGTGTGGTCTGTCTGTGTGTGTGTGTGTGTGTGTGTGTGTGGTCTGTCTGTGTGGTCTGTCTGTGTGTGTGTGTGTGTGTGTGTGTGGTCTGTCTGTGTGGTCTGTCTGTGTGTGTGTGTGTGTGTGTGTGTGTGTGTGTGTGTGGGGTCTGTCTGTCTGTGTGTGTGTGTGTGTGTGTGTGTGTGTGTGTGTGTGTGTGTGGTCTGTCTGTGTGTGTGGTCTGTCTGTGTCTGTGTGTGTGAGTGTGTGTGTGGTCCGTCTGTGTGTGTGTGTGTGTGGTCTGTCTGTCTGTGTGTGTGTGTGGTCTGTGTGTGTGTGGTCTGTGTGTGTGTGTGTGTGTGTGTGTGTGTGTGTGTGTGTGTGTGTGTGTGTGTGTGTGGTCTGTGTGTGTGTGTGTGTGTGTGTGTGTGTGTGTGTGTGTGTGGTCGGTCTGTGTGTGTGTGGTCTGTGTGTGTGTGTGTGTGTGTGTGTGTGTGGTCTGTGTGTGTGTGTGTGTGTGTGTGTGTGTGTGTGTGTGTGTGTGTGTGTGTGTGTGTGTGTCTGTGTGTGTGTGTGTGTGTGTGGTCTGTCTGTGTGTGTGTGTGTGGTCTGTCTGTGTGTGTGTCTGTGTCTGTGTCTGTGTGTGTGTGTGTGTGTGTGTGTGTGGTCTGTGTGGTCTGTGTGTGTGTGTGGTCTGTGTGTGTGTGTGGTCTGTGTGTGTGTGTGTGTGTGTGTGTGTGTGTGTGTGTGTGTGTGTGTGTGTGGTCTGTCTGTGTGGTCTGTCTGTGTGTGTGTGTGTGGTCTGTCTGTGTGGTCTGTCTGTTTGTGTGTGTGTGTGTGTGTGTGTGGTCTGTCTGTGTGGTGTGTGTGTGTGTGTGTGTGTGTGTGTGTGTGGTCTGTCTGTGTGTGTGTGTGTGTGTGTGTGTGGTCTGTCTGTGTGTGTGTGTGTGGTCTGTCTGTGTCTGTGTGTGTGTGTGTGTGTGTGTGTGGTCTGTCTGTGTGTGTGTGGTCTGTCTGTGTCTGTGTGTGTGTGTGTGTGTGTGTGTGTGGTCCGTCTGTGTGTGTGTGTGTGTGGTCCGTCTGTGTGTGTGTGTGTGTGTGTGGTCTGTCTGTCTGTGTGTGTGTGTGGTCTGTCTGTGTGTGTGTGTGTGTGTGTGTGTGTGTGTGTGGTCTGTCTGTCTGTGTGTGTGTGTGGTCTGTGTGTGTGTGTGGTCTGTCTGTGTGTGTGTGTGTGTGTGTGTGTGTGTGTGTGTGTGTGTGTGTGTGTGTGTGTGTGTGGTCTGTGTGTGTGTGTGTGGTGTGTGTGTGTGTGTGTGTGTGTGTGTGTGTGTGTGTGTGTGTGTGTGTGTGTGTGTGTGTGTGTGTGTGTGTGTGTGTGTGTGTGTGTGTGGTCCGTCTGTGTGTGTGTGTGTGTGTGTGGTCCGTCTGTGTGTGTGTGTGTGTGTGTGGTCCGTGTGTGTGTGTGTGTGTGTGTGTGTGTGTGTGTGTGTGTGGTCTGTCTGTCTGTCTGTCTGTGTGTGTGTGTGTGTGTGTGGTCTGTCTGTGTGTGTCTGTGTGTGTGTGTGTGGTCTGTCTCTGTGTGTGTGTGGTCTGTCTGTGTGGTCTGTGTGTGTGTGGTCTGTGTGTGTGTGTGTGTGTGTGTGTGTGTGTGTGTGTGTGGTCTGTGTGTGTGTGTGTGTGTGTGTGTGGTCTGTGTGTGTGTGTGTGTGTGTGTGTGTGTGTGTGTGTGTGTGTGTGTGTGTGTGTGTGTGGTCTGTGTGTGTGTGTGTGTGTGTGTGTGTGTGTGTGTGTGTGTGTGTGTGTGTGTGTGGTCTGTCTGTGTGTGTGTGTGGTCTGTCTGTGTGGTCTGTGTGTGTGTGTGGTCTGTCTGTGTGGTCTGTGTGTGTGTGTGGTCTGTCTGTGTGGTCTGTGTGTGTGTGTGTGGTCTGTGTGTGTGTGTGTGGTCTGTGTGTGTGTGTGTGTGTGTGTGTGTGTGTGTGTGTGTGTGTGTGTGTGTGTGTGTGTGGTCTGTGTGTGGTCTGTGTGTGTGTGTGTGTGTGTGTGTGTGTGTGTGTGTGTGTGTGTGTGTGTGGTCTGTGTGTGTGTGTGTGTGTGTGTGTGGTCTGTGTGTGTGTGTGTGTGTGTGTGTGTGTGTGTGGTCTGTCTGTCTGTCTGTCTGTGTGTGTCTGTGTGTGTGTGTGGTCTGTGTGTGTGTGTGTGTGTGTGTGTGTGTGTGTGGTCTGTGTGTGTGTGTGTGTGTGTGGTCTGTGTGTGGTCTGTGTGTGTGTGTGTGTGTGTGTGGTCTGTGTGTGTGTGTGTGTGTGTGTGTGGTCTGTGTGTGTGTGTGTGTGTGTGTGTGGTCTGTCTGTCTGTCTGTCTGTGTGTGTCTGTGTGTGTGTGTGTGTGTGTGTGTGTGTGTGTGTGTGTGTGTGTGTGTGTGTGTGTGTGTGTGTGGGGTCTGTGTGTGTGTGTGTGTGGTCTGTGTGTGTGTGTGGTCTGTGTGTGTGTGTGTGTGTGTGTGTGTGTGTGTGTGTGTGTGTGTGTGTGTGTGTGTGTGTGGTCTGTCTGTCTGTGTGTGTGTGTGTGTGTGTGTGTGTGGTCTGTCTGTCTGTGTGTGTGTGTGTGTGTGTGTGTGGTCTGTCTGTCTGTGTGTGTGTGTGGTCTGTCTGTGTGTGTGGTCTGTCTGTCTGTGTGTGTGGTCTGTCTGTGTGTGTGTGTGTGTGTGTGTGTGTGTGTGGTCTGTGTGTGTGTGTGTGTGTGTGTGTGGTCTGTGTGTGTGGTCTGTGTGTGTGTGTGTGTGTGTGTGTGTGTGTGGTCTGTCTGTGTGTGTGTGTGTGTGTGTGTGTGTGTGTGTGTGTGTGTGTGTGTGTGTGTGTGGTCTGTGTGTGTGTGTGTGTGTGTGGTCTGTGTGTGTGTGTGTGTGTGTGTGTGGTCTGTGTGTGGTCTGTGTGTGTGTGTGTGTGTGGTCTGTGTGTGTGTGTGTGTGTGTGTGTGTGGTCTGTGTGTGTGTGTGTGTGTGTGTGGTCTGTCTGTCTGTCTGTCTGTGTGTGTGTGTGTGTGTGTGTGTGTGTGTATGTGTGTGTGTGTGTGTGGGGTCTGTGTGTGTGTGTGTGTGGTCTGTGTGTGTGTGTGGTCTGTGTGTGTGTGTGTGTGTGTGTGTGTGTGTGTGTGTGTGTGTGTGTGTGTGTGTGGTCTGTCTGTCTGTGTGTGTGTGTGTGTGTGTGTGTGGTCTGTCTGTCTGTGTGTGTGTGTGGTCTGTGTGTGTGTGTGGTCTGTGTGTGTGTGTGTGTGTGTGTGTGTGTGTGTGTGTGTGTGTGTGTGTGTGTGTGTGGTCCGTCTGTGTGTGTGTGTGTGTGTGTGGTCCGTGTGTGTGTGTGTGTGTGTGTGTGTGTGTGTGTGTGTGTGGTCTGTCTGTCTGTCTGTCTGTGTGTGTGTGTGTGTGTGTGGTCTGTCTGTGTGTGTCTGTGTGTGTGTGTGTGGTCTGTCTCTGTGTGTGTGTGGTCTGTCTGTGTGGTCTGTGTGTGTGTGGTCTGTGTGTGTGTGTGTGTGTGTGTGTGTGTGTGTGTGTGTGGTCTGTGTGTGTGTGTGTGTGTGTGTGTGGTCTGTGTGTGTGTGTGTGTGTGTGTGTGTGTGTGTGTGTGGTCTGTGTGTGGTCTGTGTGTGTGTGTGTGTGTGTGTGTGTGTGTGTGTGTGTGTGTGTGTGTGTGTGGTGTCTGTCTGTCTGTCTGTCTGTGTGTGTGTGTGTGTGTGTGTGTGTGTGTGTGTGTGTGTGTGTGTGTGTGTGTGTGTGTGTGTGTGTGTGTGTGTGTGTGTGTGTGTGTGTGTGTGTGTGTGTGTGTGTGTGGTCTGTGTGTGTGTGTGTGTGTGTGTGTGTGTGTGTGTGTGTGTGTGTGTGTGTGTGTGGTCTGTCTGTGTGTGTGTGTGTGTGTGTGTGTGTGTGTGTGTGTGTGTGTGTGTGTGTGGTCTGTCTGTGTGTGTGTGTGTGTGTGTGTGTGTGTGTGTGGTATGTCTGTGTGGTCTGTCTGTGTGTGTGTGTGTGTGTGTGTGTGTGTGTGTGTGTGTGTGTGTGTGTGTGTGTGTGTGTGTGTGTGTGTGTGTGTGTGTGTGTGTGTGGTCTGTCTGTGTGGTCTGTCTGTGTGGTCTGTCTGTGTGTGTGTGTGTGTGGTCTGTCTGTGTGTGTGTGTGTGTGGTCTGTCTGTGTGTGTGTGGTCTGTGTGTGTGTGTGTGTGTGTGTGTGTGTGTGTGTGTGTGTGTGTGTGTGTGTGTGTGTGTGTGTGGTCCGTCTGTGTGTGTGTGTGTGTGTGTGTGTGGTCCGTCTGTGTGTGTGTGTGTGTGTGTGTGGTCCGTCTGTCTGTGTGTGTGTGTGTGTGTGGTCTGTGTGTGTGTGGTCTGTCTGTGTGTGTGTGTGGTCTGTCTGTGTGTGTGTGTGGTCTGTCTGTGTGTGTGGTCTGTCTGTGTGGTCTGTGTGTGTGTGGTCTGTGTGTGTGTGTGTGTGTGTGTGTGTGTGTGTGTGTGTGTGTGTGTGTGTGTGTGGTCTGTGTGTGTGTGTGTGTGTGGTCTGTGTGTGTGTGTGTGTGTGTGTGTGTGGTCTGTGTGTGTGGTCTGTGTGTGTGTGTGTGTGTGTGTGTGTGTGTGTGTGTGTGTGTGTGTGTGTGTGTGTGTGGTCTGTCTGTGTGTGTGTGTGGTCTGTCTGTGTGGTCTGTGTGTGTGTGTGGTCTGTCTGTGTGGTCTGTGTGTGTGTGTGTGGTCTGTCTGTGTGGTCTGTGTGTGTGTGGTCTGTGTGGTCTGTGTGTGTGTGGTCTGTGTCTGTGTGGTCTGTGTGTGTGTGGTCTGTGTCTGTGTGTGTGTGTGTGTGTGTGGTCTGTGTGTGTGTGTGTGTGTGTGTGTGTGTGTGTGTGTGTGTGTGTGTGTGTGTGTGTGTGTGTGTGTGTGTGTGTGTGTGTGTGTGTGTGTGTGTGTGTGGTCTGTGTGTGTGTGTGTGTGTGTGTGTGTGTGTGTGTGTGTGTGTGTGGTCTGTCTGTCTGTCTGTCTGTGTGTGTCTGTGTGTGTGTGTGGTCTGTGTGTGTGTGTGTGTGTGGTCTGTGTGTGGTCTGTGTGTGTGTGTGTGTGTGTGTGTGTGTGTGTGTGTGTGTGTGTGTGTGTGTGTGTGTGTGTGTGTGTGTGTGTGTGTGGTCTGTGTGTGTGTGTGTGTGTGTGTGTGTGTGGTCTGTGTGTGTGTGTGTGTGTGTGTGTGTGTGTGTGTGTGTGGTCTGTGTGTGTCTGTGTGTGTGTGTGTGTGTGTGTGTGTGTGTGTGTGTGTGTGTGTGTGTGTGGGGGGGGGGGGTCTGTCTGTGTGTGTGTGTGTGTGTGTGTGTGTGTGTGTGTGGTCTGTCTGTGTGGTCTGTCTGTGTGTGTGTGTGTGTGTGTGTGTGTGTGTGTGTGTGTGTGTGTGTGTGTGGTCTGTCTGTGTGTGTGTGGTCTGTGTGTGTGTGTGTGTGTGTGTGTGTGTGTGTGTGTGTGTGTGTGTGTGTGTGTGTGTGTGTGTGTGTGTGTGTGTGTGTGTGTGTGGTCCGTCTGTGTGTGTGTGTGTGTGTGTGTGGTCCGTCTGTGTGTGTGTGTGTGTGTGTGTGGTCCGTCTGTCTGTGTGTGTGTGTGTGTGTGGTCTGTGTGTGTGTGGTCTGTCTGTGTGTGTGTGTGGTCTGTCTGTGTGTGTGTGTGGTCTGTCTGTGTGTGTGGTCTGTCTGTGTGGTCTGTGTGTGTGTGGTCTGTGTGTGTGTGTGTGTGTGTGTGTGTGTGTGTGTGTGTGTGTGTGTGTGTGTGTGTGTGGTCTGTGTGTGTGTGTGTGTGTGGTCTGTGTGTGTGTGTGTGTGTGTGTGTGTGGTCTGTGTGTGTGGTCTGTGTGTGTGTGTGTGTGTGTGTGTGTGTGTGTGTGTGTGTGTGTGTGTGTGTGTGTGTGTGTGTGTGGTCTGTCTGTGTGTGTGTGTGGTCTGTCTGTGTGGTCTGTGTGTGTGTGTGGTCTGTCTGTGTGGTCTGTGTGTGTGTGTGTGGTCTGTCTGTGTGGTCTGTGTGTGTGTGGTCTGTGTGGTCTGTGTGTGTGTGGTCTGTGTCTGTGTGGTCTGTGTGTGTGTGGTCTGTGTCTGTGTGTGTGTGTGTGTGTGTGGTCTGTGTGTGTGTGTGTGTGTGTGTGTGTGTGTGTGTGTGTGTGTGTGTGTGTGTGTGTGTGTGTGTGTGTGTGTGTGTGTGTGGTCTGTGTGTGTGTGTGTGTGTGTGTGTGGTCTGTGTGTGTGTGTGTGTGTGTGTGTGTGTGTGTGTGTGTGTGTGTGTGTGTGGTCTGTCTGTCTGTCTGTCTGTGTGTGTCTGTGTGTGTGTGTGGTCTGTGTGTGTGTGTGTGTGTGGTCTGTGTATGGTCTGTGTGTGTGTGTGTGTGTGTGTGTGTGTGTGTGTGTGTGTGTGTGTGTGTGTGTGTGTGTGTGTGTGTGTGTGGTCTGTGTGTGTGTGTGTGTGTGTGTGTGTGTGTGGTCTGTGTGTGTGTGTGTGTGTGTGTGTGTGTGTGTGTGGTCTGTGTGTGTCTGTGTGTGTGTGTGTGTGTGTGTGTGTGTGTGTGTGTGTGTGTGTGTGTGTGGGGGGGGGGGTCTGTCTGTGTGTGTGTGTGTGTGTGTGTGTGTGTGTGTGGTCTGTCTGTGTGGTCTGTCTGTGTGTGTGTGTGTGTGTGTGTGTGTGTGTGTGTGTGTGTGTGTGTGTGTGTGTGGTCTGTCTGTGTGGTCTGTCTGTGTGGTCTGTCTGTGTGGTCTGTCTGTGTGTGTGTGTGTGTGGTCTGTCTGTGTGTGTGTGTGTGTGGTCTGTCTGTGTGTGTGTGTGTGTGTGGTCTGTCTGTGTGTGTGTGGTGTGTGTGTGTGTGTGTGTGTGTGTGTGTGTGTGTGTGTGTGTGTGTGTGTGTGTGTGTGTGTGTGTGGTGTGTGTGGTGTGTGTGTGTGTGTGTGTGTGTGTGTGTGTGTGGTCTGTCTGTGTGTGTGTGTGTGTGTGTGTGTGTGTGTGTGTGTGTGTGCGTGTGTGTGTGTGTGTGTGGTCTGTCTGTGTGTGTGTGTGTGTGGTCTGTCTGTGTGTGTGTGTGTGTGTGTGTGTGTGTGTGTGTGTGTGTGTGTGTGTGTGTGTGTCTGTGGTCTGTGTGTGTGTGGTGTGTGGTCTGTGTGTGTGTGGTGTGTGGTCTGTGTGTGTGTGTGTGTGTGTGTGTGTGTGTGTGTGTGTGTGTGTGTGTGTGTGTGTGTGTGTGGTCTGTGTGTGTGTGTGTGTGTGTGTGTGTGTGTGTGTGTGTGTGTGGTCTGTGTGTGTGGTCTGTCTGTGGTCTGTGTGTGTGTGTGTGTGTGTGTGTGTGTGTGTGTGTGTGTGTGTGTGTGTGTGTGTGTGTGTGTGTGTGTGGTCTGTCTGTGTGTGGTCTGTCTGTGTGTGTGTGTGTGTGTGTGTGTGTGTGTGTGTGTGTGTGTGTGTGTGTGTGTGTGTGTGTGTGTGTGTGTGTGTGTGGTCTGTCTGTGTGTGTGTGTGTGTGTGTGTGTGTGTGTGTGTGTGTGTGTGTGTGTGTGTGTGTGTGTGTGTGTGGTCTGTCTGTGTGTGTGTGTGTGGTCTGTCTCTGTGTGTGTGTGTGTGGTCTGTCTGTGTGTGTGTGTGTGTGTGGTCTGTCTGTGTGTGTGTGTGTGGTCTGTCTGTGTGGTCTGTCTGTGTGTGTGTGTGTGTGTGGTCTGTGTGTGTGTGTGGTCTGTCTGTGTGTGTGTGTGTGTGTGTGTGTGGTCTGTCTGTGTGTGTGTGTGTGTGTGTGTGTGTGTGTGTGTGTGTGTGGTCTGTCTGTGTGTGTGTGTGTGTGTGTGTGTGTGTGTGTGTGTGTGTGTGTGTGTGGTCTGTGTGTGTGTGTGTGTGTGTGTGTGTGTGGTCTGTCTGTGTGTGTCTGTGTGTGGTCTGTGTGTGTGTGTGTGTCTGTGTGTGGTCTGTGTGTGTGTGTGTGTGTGTGTGTGTGGTCTGTCTGTCTGTGTGTGTGTGTGTGTGTGTGTGTGGTCTGTGTGTGGTCTGTGTGTGTGTGTGTGTGTGTGTGGTCTGTGTGTGGTCTGTGTGTGTGTGTGTGTGTGTGGTCTGTGTGTGGTCTGTGTGTGGTCTGTGTGTGTGTGTGTGTGTGTGTGTGTGTGTGTGTGTGTGTGTGTGTGTGTGTGTGGTCTGTGTGTGTGTGTGTGTGGTCTGTGTGTGTGTGTGTGTGTGTGTGTGTGTGTGTGTGTGTGTGTGTGTGTGTGTGTGTGTGTGTGTGTGTGGTCTGTCTGTGTGTGTGGTCTGTCTGTGTGTGTCTATGTGTGTGTGTGTGGTCTGTGTGTGTGTGTGTGTGTGTGTGTGTGTGTGGTCTGTGTGTGTGTGTGTGGTCTGTCTGTGTGTGTGTGTGTGTGTCTGTGTGTGTGTGTGTGTGTGTGTGTGTGTGTGTGTGTGTGGTCTGTCTGTGTGTGGTGGTCTGTCTGTGTGTGTCTATGTGTGTGTGTGTGGTCTGTTGTGTGTTTGTGTGTGTGTGTGGTCTGTCTGTGTGTGTGTGTGTGTGTGTGTGTGGTCTGTGTGTGTGTGTGGTCTGTGTGTGTGTGTGTGTGTGTGTGTGTGTGTGTGTGTGGTCTGTCTGTGTGTGTGGTCTGTCTGTGTGTGTGTGTGTGTGTGTGTGTGTGTGTGTGGTCTGTGTGTGTGTGTGGTCTGTGTGTGTGTGTGTGTGTGGTCTGTCTGTGTGTGTGGTCTGTCTGTGTGTGTGTGTGTGTGTGTGTGTGTGTGTGGTCTGTCTGTGTGTGGTCTGTCTGTGTGTGTGTGTGTGTGTGTGTGTGTGTGTGTGTGTGTGTGTGTGTGTGTGTGTGTGTGTGTGTGTGTGGTCTGTCTGTGTGTGTGTGTGTGTGTGTGTGTGTGTGGTCTGTCTGTGTGTGTGTGTGGTCTGTCTGTGTGTGTGTGTGTGGTCTGTCTGTGTGTGTCTATGTGTGTGTGTGTGGTCTGTCTGTGTGTGTGTGTGTGTGGTCTGTCTGTGTGTGTGTGTGTGTGTGTGGTCTGTGTGTGTGTGTGGTCTGTCTGTGTGTGTGTGTGTGGTCTGTCTGTGTGTGTGTGTGTGTGTGTGTGTGTGTGTGTGTGTGGTCTGTGTGTGGTGTGGTCTGTGTGTGTGTGTGGTCTGTCTGTGTGTGTGGTCTGTCTGTGTGTGTGTGGTCTGTCTGTGTGTGTGGTCTGTCTGTGTGTGTGTGTGTGTGTGTGTGGGTGTGTGGTGTCTGTGTGTGTGTGTGGTCTGTCTGTGTGTGTGTGTGGTCTGTCTGTGTGTGTGTGTGTGTGTGTGGTCTGTCTGTGTGTGTGGTCTGTCTGTGTGTGTGTGTGTGTGTGTGTGTGTGTGTGGTCTGTGTGTGTGTGTGGTCTGTGTGTGTGTGTGGTCTGTCTGTGTGTGTGGTCTGTCTGTGTGGTCTGTCTCTGTGTGTGTGTGTGTGTGTGTGTGTGTGGTCTGTCTGTGTGTGTGTGTGTGGTCTGTCTGTGTGTGTGTGTGGTCTGTCTGTGTGTGTGTGTGGTCTGTCTGTGTGTGTGTGTG
>NC_134485.1:154706648-154716648 GCF_040206685.1 Ascaphus truei | reverse complement strand
TGTGTGGTCTGTCTGTGTGGTCTGTCTGTGTGTGGTCTGTCTGTGTGTGGTCTGTCTGTGTGTGGTCTGTCTGTGTGTGGTCTGTCTGTGTGTGGTGTGTGTGGTGTGTGTGTGTGTGTGTGTGTGTGTGTGTGTGTGTGTGTGTGTGTGTGTGTGTGTGTGGTCTGTCTGTGTGTGTGTGTGTGTGTGTGTGTGTGTGTGGTCTGTGTGTGTGTGTGTGTGTGTGTGTGTGTGTGTGTGTGTGTGTGTGTGTGGTCTGTCTGTGTGTGTGTGTGTGTGTGTGTGTGTGTGGTCTGTGTGTGTGTGTGTGTGTGTGAGAGTGTGTGTGTGTGTGGTGTGTGTGTGTGTGTGTGTGTGTGTGTGTGTGTGTGTGTGTGTGTGTGTGGTCTGTCTGTGTGTGTGTGTGTTTGTGTGTGTGTGTGTGTGTGGTCTGTCTGTGTGGTCTGTCTGTGTGGTCTGTGTGTGTGTGTGTGTGTGTGTGTGTGTGTGTGTGTGTGTGTGTGTGTGTGTGTGTGTGGTCTGTCTGTGTGTGTGTGTGTGTGTGTGGTCTGTGTGTGTGTGTGTGTGTGTGTGTGTGGTATGTCTGTGTGTGTGTGTGTGTGTGTGGTCTGTCTGTCTGTCTGTCTGTCTGTCTGTGTGTGTGTGTGTGTGTGTGTGTGTGTGTGTGTGTGTGTGTGTGTGGTCTGTCTGTGTGTGTGTGTGGTCTGTGTGTGTGTGTGTGTGTGTGTGTGTGTGTGTGTGTGTGTGTGGTCTGTCTGTGTGTGTGTGTGGTCTGTGTGTGTGTGTGTGGTCTGTCTGTGTGTGTGTGTGTGTGTGTGTGTGTGTGTGTGTGTGTGTGTGTGTGTGTGTGTGTGTGTGTGTGTGTGTGTGTGTGGTCTGTCAGTGTGGTCTGTGTGTGTGTGTGTGTGTGTGGTCTGTCTGTGTGGTCTGTCTGTGTGTGTGTGTGTGTGTGTGTGTGTGTGTGTGTGTGTGTGTGGTCTGTCTGTGTGTGTGTGTGTGTGTGTGTGTGTGTGTGTGTGTGTGTGTGTGTGTGTGTGTGTGGTCTGTCTGTGTGTGTGTGTGTGTGTGTGTGTGTGTGTGGTCTGTGTGTGGTCTGTGTGTGTGGTCTGTGTGTGGTCTGTGTGTGTGTGTGTGTGTGTGTGTGTGGTCTATCTGTGTGTGTGTGTGTGTGTGTGTTCTGTGTGTTCTGTGTGTTCTGTGTGTGTGTGTGTGTGTGTGTGTGTTCTGTGTGTGTTCTGTGTGTGTGTGTGTGTGTGTGTGTGTGTTCGTGTGTGTGTGTGTGTGTTCGTGTGTGTGTGTGTGTGTTCGTGTGTGGTCTGTCTGTCTGTGTGTGTGTGTGTGTGTGTGTGTGTGTGTGTGTGTGTGTGTGTGTGTGTGGTCTGTCAGTGTGGTCTGTGTGTGTGTGTGTGTGTGTGTGTGTGTGTGTGTGGTCTGTCTGTGTGGTCTGTCTGTGTGTGTGTGTGTGTGTGTGTGTGTGTGTGTGTGTGTGGTCTGTCTGTGTGTGTGTGTGTGTGTGTGTGTGTGTGTGTGTGTGTGTGTGTGTGTGTGTGTGTGGTCTGTCTGTGTGTGTGTGTGTGTGTGTGTGTGTGTGTGGTCTGTGTGTGGTCTGTGTGTGTGGTCTGTGTGTGGTCTGTGTGTGTGTGTGTGTGTGTGTGTGTGGTCTATCTGTGTGTGTGTGTGTGTGTGTGTTCTGTGTGTTCTGTGTGTTCTGTGTGTGTGTGTGTGTGTGTGTGTGTTCTGTGTGTGTTCTGTGTGTGTGTGTGTGTGTGTGTGTGTTCGTGTGTGTGTGTGTGTGTTCGTGTGTGTCTGTGTGTTCGTGTGTGTCTGTGTGTGTGTGTGGTCTGTCTGTGTGTGTGTGTGGTCTGTCTGTGTGTGTGTGTGGTCTGTCTGTGTGTGTGTGGTCTGTCTGTGTGTGTGTGGTCTGTCTGTGTGTGTGTGTGTGTGTGTGTGTGTGTGTGTGTGTGTGTGTGTGTGTGTGTGTGTGTGGTCTGTCTGTGTGTGGTTCTGTGTGTGTGTGTGTGGTCTGTCTGTGTGTGTGTCTGTGTGTGTGTGTGTGTGTGTGTGTGTGTGTGTGTGTGTGTGTGTGTGTGTGTGTGTGTGTGTGTGTGTGTGGTCTGTCTGTGTGTGTGTGTGTTTGTGTGTGTGTGTGTGTGTGGTCTGTCTGTGGGGTCTGTCTGTGTGGTCTGTGTGTGTGTGTGTGTGTGTGTGTGTGTGTGTGTGTGTGGTCTGTCTGTGTGTGTGTGTGTGTGTGTGTGTGTGGTCTGTGTGTGTGTGTGTGTGTGTGTGTGTGGTATGTCTGTGTGTGTGTGTGTGTGTGTGGTCTGTCTGTCTGTCTGTCTGTCTGTGTGTGTGTGTGTGTGTGTGTGTGTGTGTGTGTGGTCTGTCTGTGTGTGTGTGTGGTCTGTGTGTGTGTGTGTGTGTGTGTGTGTGTGTGTGTGTGTGTGGTCTGTCTGTGTGTGTGTGTGGTCTGTGTGTGTGTGTGGTCTGTCTGTCTGTGTGTGTGTGTGTGTGTGTGTGTGTGTGTGTGTGTGTGTGTGTGTGTGTGTGTGTGTGGTCTGTCAGTGTGGTCTGTGTGTGTGTGTGTGTGTGTGTGTGTGTGTGTGTGGTCTGTCTGTGTGGTCTGTCTGTGTGTGTGTGTGTGTGTGTGTGTGTGTGTGTGTGTGTGTGTGTGGTCTGTCTGTGTGTGTGTGTGTGTGTGTGTGTGTGTGTGTGTGTGTGTGTGTGTGTGGTCTGTCTGTGTGTGTGTGTGTGTGTGTGTGTGTGTGGTCTGTGTGTGGTCTGTGTGTGTGGTCTGTGTGTGGTCTGTGTGTGTGTGTGTGTGTGTGTGTGTGGTCTATCTGTGTGTGTGTGTGTGTGTGTGTTCTGTGTGTTCTGTGTGTTCTGTGTGTGTGTGTGTGTGTGTGTGTGTGTTCTGTGTGTGTTCTGTGTGTGTGTGTGTGTGTGTTCGTGTGTGTGTGTGTGTGTTCGTGTGTGTGTGTGTGTGTTCGTGTGTGTGTGTTCTGTGTGTGTGTGTTCTGTGTGTGTGTGTGTGTGTGTGTGTGTGTGTGTGTGTGTGTGTGTGTGTGTGTGGTCTGTGTGTGTGTGGTCTGTGTGTGTGTGTGTGTGTGTGTGTGTGTGTGTGTGTGTGGTCTGTCTGTGTGTGTGGTCTGTCTGTGTGTGTGTGTGTGGTCTGTCTGTGTGTGTGTGGTCTGTCTGTGTGTGTGTGGTCGTGTGTGTGTGGTCTGTCTGTGTGGTCTGTCTGTGTGTGTGTGTGGTCTGTCTGTGTGTGTGTGTGGTCTGTCTGTGTGTGTGTGTGGTCTGTCTGTGTGTGTGTGGTCTGTCTGTGTGTGTGTGTGTGTGTGTGTGTGTGTGTGTGTGTGTGTGTGTGTGTGTGTGTGTGTGTGTGTGTGTGTGTGTGGTCTGTCTGTGTGTGGTTCTGTGTGTGTGTGTGTGGTCTGTCTGTGTGTGTGTCTGTGTGTGTGTGTGTGTGTGTGTGTGTGTGTGTGTGTGTGTGTGTGTGTGTGTGTGTGTGGTCTGTCTGTGTGGTCTGTCTGTGTGTGTGTGGTCTGTCTGTGTGTGTGTGGTCTGTGTGTGTGTGTGTGTGTGGTCTGTGTGTGTGTGTGTGTGTGGTCTGTCTGTGTGTGTGTGTGTGTGGTCTGTCTGTGTGTGTGTGTGTGTGTGTGGTCTGTCTGTGTGTGTGTGTGGTCTGTCTGTGTGTGTGTGTGGTCTGTCTGTCTGTCTGTGTGTGTGTGTGTGGTCTGTGTGTGTGTGTGTGTGTGTGTGTGTGTGTGTGTGTGTGTGTGTGTGTGTGTGTGTGGTCTGTCTGTCTGTGTGTGTGTGTGTGTGTGTGTGTGTGTGTGTGTGTGTGTGTGTGTGTGTGTGTGTGTGTGTGTGGTCTGTCTGTGTGTGTGTGTGGTCTGTGTGGTCTGTGTGTGTGTGGTGTGTGTGTGTGTGTGTGTGTGTGTGTGTGTGTGTGTGTGTGTGTGTGTGTGTGTGTGTGGTCTGTCTGTGTGTGTGTGTGTGTGTGTGTGTGTGTGTGGTCTGTCTGTGTGTGTGGTCTGTCTGTGTGTGTGGTCTGTCTGTGTGTGTGTGGTCTGTGTGTGTGTGTGTTTGTGTGTGTGTCTGTGTGTGTGTGTGTCTGTGTGGTCTGTCTGTGTGTGTGGTCTGTCTGTGTGTGTGGTCTGTCTGTGTGTGTGGTCTGTCTGTGTGTGTGGTCTGTCTGTGTGTGTGGTCTGTCTGTGTGTGTGGTCTGTCTGTGTGTGTGTGTGTGTGTGTGTGTGTGTGTGTGTGTGGTCTGTCTGTGTCTGTGTGTGTGTGTGTGTGTGTGTGTGGTCTGTCTGTGTCTGTGTCTGTGTGTGTGTGTGTGTGTGTGTGTGTGTGTGTGTGTGTGTGTGTGTGTGTGTGTGTGTGTGTGTGGTCTGTCTGTGTGTGTCTGTGTGTGTGTGGGTCTGTGTGTGTGTGTGTGTGTGTGTGTGTGTGTGTGTGTGTGTGTGTGTGTGGTCTGTCTGTGTCTGTGTGTGTGTGTGTGTGTGTGTGTGTGTGGTCTGTCTGTGTGTGTGTGTGTGTGTGTGTGTGTGTGTGGTCTGTCTGTGTGTGTGTGTGTGTGTGGTCTGTCTGTCTGTCTGTCTGTCTGTGTGTGTGTGTGTGTGTGTGTGTGTGTGTGTGTGTGTGTGTGTGTGGTCTGTCTGTGTGTGTGTGTGTGTGTGGTCTGTCTGTCTGTCTGTCTGTGTGTGTGTGTGTGTGTGTGTGTGTGTGTGTGGTCTGTCTGTGTGCGTGTGTGTGTGGTCTGTCTGTGTGTGTGTGTGTGTGTGTGTGTGTGTGTGTGTGTGTGTGTGTGTGTGGTCTGTCTGTGTGTGTGTGTGGTCTGTCTGTGTGTGTGGTCTGTCTGTGTGTGTAGTCTGTCTGTCTGTCTGTCTGTCTGTGTGTGTGTGTGTGTGTGTGTGTGTGTGTGTGTGGTCTGTCTGTGTGTGTGTGTGTGGTCTGTGTGTGTGTGTGTGTGTGTGTGTGTGTGTGGTCTGTGTGTGTGTGTGTGGTCTGTGTGTGTGTGTGTGTGTGTGGTCTGTGTGTGTGTGTGTGGTCTGTGTGTGTGTGTGTGTGTGTGGTCTGTGTGTGTGTGTGTGTGTGTGTGTGTGTGTGTGTGTGTGTGTGTGTGTGTGTGTGTGTGTGTGTGTGTGTGTGTGGTCTGTCTGTGTGTGTGTGTGTGTGTGTGTGTGTGTGTGTGTGGTCTGTCTGTGTGTGTGTGTGTGTGTGTGTGTGTGTGTGTGTGTGTGTGTGTGTGTGTGTGTGTGTGTGTGTGTGGTCTGTGTGTGTGTGTGTGTGTGTGTGTGTGTGTGTGTGTGTGTGTGTGTGTGTGTGTGTGGTCTGTCTGTGTGTGTGTGTGTGTGTGTGTGTGGTCTGTGTGTGTGTGTGTGTGTGTGTGTGGTCTGTGTGTGTGTGTGTGTGTGTGTGTGTGTGTGTGTGGTCTGTCTGTGTGTGTGTGTGTGTGTGTGTGTGTGTGTGTGTGTGTGTGTGTGTGTGTGGTCTGTCTGTGTGTGTGTGTGTGTGTGTGTGTGTGTGTGGTCTGTCTGTGTGTGTGTGTGTGGTCTGTCTGTGTGTGTGTGTGTGTGTGTGTGGTCTGTCTGTGTGTGTCTGTGTCTGTGTCTGTGTCTGTGTGTGTGTGTGTGTGTGTGGTCTGTCTGTGTGGTCTGTCTGTGTGTGTGTGTGTGTGTGTGTGTGTGTGTGTGTGTGTGTGTGTGTGTGTGTGTGTGTGTGTGTGGTCTGTCTGTGTGGTCTGTGTGTGTGTGTGTGTGTGTGTGGTCTGTCTGTGTGTGTGTGTGTGTGTGTGTGTGTGTGTTCTGTGTGTTCTGTGTGTGTGTGTTCTGTGTGTGTGTGTGTGTGTGTGTGTGTGTGTGTGTGTGTTCTGTGTGTGTGTGTGTGTGTGTGTGTGTGTGTGTGTGTGTGTTCGTGTGTGTGTGTTCGTGTGTGTGTGTTCGTGTGTGTGTGTGTGTGTGTGTGTGTGTGTGTGTGTGTGTGTGTGTGGTCTGTCTGTGTGTGTGGTCTGTCTGTGTGTGTGTGTGTTCTGTGTTCTGTGTTCTGTGTGTGTGTGTGTGTGTGTGTGTGTGTGTGTGGTCTGTCTGTGTGTGTGTGGTCTGTCTGTGTGTGTGTGTGGTCTGTCTGTGTGTGTGTGTGTGTGTGTGTGTGTGTGTGTGGTCTGTCTGTCTGTCTGTGTGTGTGTGTGTGTGTGTGTGTGTGTGGTCTGTCTGTGTGTGTGTGTGTGTGTGTGTGGTCTGTCTGTGTGTGTCTGTGTGTGTGTGTGTGGTCTGTCTGTGTCTGTGTCTGTGTCTGTGTGTGTGTGTGTGTGTGTGTGTGTGTGTGTGTGGTCTGTCTGTGTGGTCTGTCTGTGTGGTGTGTGTGTGTGTGTGTGTGTGTGTGTGTGTGTGTGTGTGTGTGTGTGTGTGTGTGTGTGTGTGTGTGTGGTCTGTCTGTGTGGTCTGTCTGTGTGGTGTGTGTGTGTGTGTGTGTGTGTGTGTGTGTGTGTGTGTGTGTGTGTGTGTGTGTGTGTGGTCTGTGTGGTCTGTCTGTGTGTGTGTGTGTGTGTGTGTGTGGTCTGTCTGTGTGGTCTGTCTGTGTGGTCTGTGTGTGTGTGTGTGTGTGTGTGTGTGTGTGTGTGTGTGGTCTGTCAGTGTGGTCTGTGTGTGTGTGTGTGTGTGTGTGTGTGTGTGTGTGTGTGTCTGTGTGTGTGTGGTCTGTCTGTGTGTGTGTGTGTTCTGTGAGTGTTCTGTGTGTGTGTGTGTGTGTGTGTGTGTGTGTGTGTGTGTGTGTGTTCGTGTGTGTGTGTGTGTGTGTGTGTGTTCGTGTGTGTGTGTGTGTGTGTGTTCGTGTGTGTGTGTGTGTGTGTTCGTGTGTGTGTGTGTGTGTGTGTTCGTGTGTGTGTGTGTGTGTGTGTGTTCGTGTGTGTGTGTGTGTGTTCGTGTGTGTGTGTGTTCGTGTGTGTGTGTGTTCGTGTGTGTGTGTGTGTGTGTGTGTGTCTGTGTGTGTGTGTCTGTGTGTGTCTGTGTGTGTGTCTGTGTGTGTGTGTCTGTGTGTGTCTGTGTGTGTCTGTGTGTGTGTGTGTGTGTGTGTCTGTGTGGTGTGTGTGTGTGTGTGTGTGTGTGTGTGTGTGTGTGTGTGTGTGTGTCTGTGTGGTCTGTGTGTGTGTGTGTGTGTGTGTGTGTGTGTGTGTGTGTGTGTGTGTGTGTCTGTGTGGTGTGTGTGTGTGTGTGTGTGTGTGTGTGTGTGTGTGTGTGTGTGTGTGTGTGTCTGTGTGTGTGTGTCTGTGTGTGTGTGTGTGTGTGTGTGTGTGTGTGTGTGTGTGTGTGTGTGTGTGTGTGTGTGTGTGTGTGGTCTGTGTGTGTGTGTGTGTGTGTGTGTGTGTGTGTGTGTGTGTGTGGTCTGTCTGTGTGTGTGTGTGTGTGTGTGTGTGTGTGTGTGTGTCTGTGTGTGTGTGTCTGTGTCTGTGTCTGTGTGTGTGTGTGTGTGTGTGTGTGTGTGTGTGTGTGTGTGTGTGTCTGTGTGTGTGTGTCTGTGTGTGTGTGTGTCTGTGTGGTCTGTGTGTGTGTGTCTGTGTGTGTGTGTGTGTCTGTGTGGTCTGTGTGTGTGTGTCTGTGTGGTGTGTGTGTGTGTGTGTGTGTGTGTGTGTGTGTGTGTGTGTGTGTGGTCTGTGTGTGTGTGTGTGTGTGTGTGTGTGTGTGTGTGTGGTCTGTCTGTGTGTGTCTGTGTGTGTGTGTGGTCTGTCTGTCTGTGTGTGTGTGTGTGTGTGTGTGTGTGTGTGTGGTCTGTGTGTGTGTGTGTGTGTGTGTGTGTGTGTGTGTGTGTGTGTGTGTGTGTGTGTGTGTGTGTGTGTGTGTGTGTGTGGTCTGTGTGGTCTGTCTGTGTGTGTGTGTGTGTGTGTGTGTGTGTGTGTGTGTGGTCTGTCTGTGTGGTCTGTCAGTGTGGTCTGTGTGTGTGTGTGTGTGTGTGTGTGTGTGTGGTCTGTCAGTGTGGTCTGTGTGTGTGTGTGTGTGTGTGTGTGTGTGTGTGTGGTCTGTCTGTGTGTGTGTGTGTGTGTGTGTGTGTGTGTGTGTGTGTGTGTGGTCTGTCTGTGTGTGTGTGTGTGTGTGTGTGTGTGTGTGTGTGTGTGTGTGTGTGTGTGTGTGTGTGGTCTGTGTGTGTGTGGTCTGTCTGTGTGTGTGTGTGTGTGTGTGTGTGTGTGTGTGTCTGTGTGTGTGTGGTCTGTCTGTGTGTGTGTGTGTGTGTGTGGTCTGTGTGGTCTGTCTGTGTGTGTGTGTGTGTGTGTGTGTGTGTGTGGTCTGTCTGTGTGGTCTGTGTGTGTGTGTGTGTGTGTGTGTGTGTGTGTGTGTGTGTGTGTGTGGTCTGTCAGTGTGGTCTGTGTGTGTGTGTGTGTGTGTGTGTGTGTGTGTGTGTGTGTGTGTGTGTGTGTGTGTGTGGTCTGTCTGTGTGTGTGTGTGGTCTGTGTGTGTGTGTGTGTGTGTGTGTGTGGTCTGTCTGTGTGTGTGTGTGTGTGGTCTGTGTGTGTGTGGTCTGTCTGTGTGTGTGTGTGTGTGTGTGTGTGTGGTCTGTGTGTGTGTGTGGTCTGTCTGTGTGTGTGTGTGTGTGTGTGTGTGTGTGTGTGTGTGTGTGTGTGTCTGTGTGTGTGTGTGTGTGTGTGTGTGTGTGTGTGTGTGTGTGTGTGTGTGGTCTGTGTGTGTGTGTGTGTGTGTGTGTGTGTGTGTGTGTGTGTGTGTGTGTGTGGTCTGTGTGGTCTGTGTGTGTGTGTGTGTGTGTGTGTGTGTGTGTGTGTGTGTGTGTGTGTGTGTGTGTGTGTGTGTGTGTGTGTGTGTGTGTGTGGTCTGTCTGTGTGGTCTGTCAGTGTGGTCTGTGTGTGTGTGTGTGTGTGTGTGTGTGTGTGGTCTGTCAGTGTGGTCTGTGTGTGTGTGTGTGTGTGTGTGTGTGTGTGTGTGTGGTCTGTCTGTGTGTGTCTGTGTGTGTGTGTGTGTGTGTGTGTGTGTGTGTGTGTGTGTGTGTGTGGTCTGTCTGTGTGTGTGTGTGTGTGTGTGTGTGTGTGTGGTCTGTGTGTGTGTGGTCTGTCTGTGTGTGTGTGTGTGTGTGTGTGTGTGTGTGTGTCTGTGTGTGTGTGGTCTGTCTGTGTGTGTGTGTGTGTGTGTGGTCTGTGTGGTCTGTCTGTGTGTGTGTGTGTGTGTGTGTGTGTGTGGTCTGTCTGTGTGGTCTGTCTGTGTGGTCTGTGTGGTCTGTGTGTGTGTGTGTGTGTGTGTGTGTGGTCTGTCAGTGTGGTGTGTGTGTGTGTGTGTGTGTGTGTGTGTGTGTGTGTGTGTGTGTGTGTGTGTGTGTGTGGTCTGTCTGTGTGTGTGTGTGGTCTGTGTGTGTGTGTGTGTGTGTGTGTGTGTGTGTGTGGTCTGTCTGTGTGTGTGTGTGTGTGGTCTGTGTGTGTGTGGTCTGTCTGTGTGTGTGTGTGTGTGTGTGTGGTCTGTGTGTGTGTGGTCTGTCTGTGTGTGTGTGTGTGTGTGTGTGTGTGTGTGTGTGTGTGTGTGTGTGTGTGTGTGTGTGTGTGTGTGGTCTGTTTGTGTGTGTGTGTGGTCTGTGTGTGTGTGTGTGTGTGTGTGTGTGTGTGTGTGTGTGTGTGTGTGGTCTGTCTGTGTGTGTGTGTGTGTGGTCTGTGTGTGTGTGGTCTGTCTGTGTGTGTGTGTGTGTGTGTGGTCTGTCTGTGTGTGTGTGTGTGTGTGTGTGTGTGTGTGTGTGTGTGTGTCTGTGTGTGTGTGGTCTGTGTGTGTGTGTGTGTGTGTGTGTGTGTGTGTGTGTGTGTGTGTGTGTGTGTGTGTGTGTGTGTGTGTGTGTGTGTGTGGTCTGTCTGTGTGTGTGTGTGTGTGTGTGTGTGTGTGTGTGTGTGGTCTATCTGTGTGTGTGTGTGTGTGTGTGTGTGTGTGGTCTATCTGTGTGTGTGTGTGTGTGTGTGTGTGTGTGTTCTGTGTGTGTGTGTTCTGTGTGTTCTGTGTGTGTGTGTGTTCTG
>NC_134485.1:154699148-154701648 GCF_040206685.1 Ascaphus truei | reverse complement strand
TGTGTGTGTGGTCTGTCAGTGTGTGTGTGTGTGTGGTCTGTGTGTGTGTGTGTGTGTGTGTGTGTGTGTGTGTGTGTGTGTGTGTGTGTGTGTGTGTGTGTGTGTGTGGTCTGTATGTCTGTCTGTCTGTCTGTCTGTGTGTGTGTGTGTGTGTGTGTGTGTGGTCTGTCTGTGTGTGTGTGTGTGTGGTCTGTCTGTGTGTGTGTGTGTGTGGTCTGTCTGTCTGTGTGTGTGTGGTCTGTCTGTGTGTGTGTGTGGTCTGTGTGTGTGTGTGTGTGTGTGTGTGGTCTGTCTGTCTGTGTGTGTGTGTGTGTGTGTGTGTGTGTGTGTGTGTGTGTGTGTGTGGTCTGTCTGTGTGTGTGTGGTCTGTCTGTGTGTGTGTGTGGTCTGTCTGTCTGTGTGTGTGTGTGTGGTCTGTCTGTGTGTGTGTGTGATCTGTGTGTGTGTGTGTGTGTGGTCTGTCTGTGTGTGTGTGGTCTGTCTGTCTGTGTGTGTGTGTGTGTGTGTGTGTGTGTGGTCTGTCTGTGTGTGTGTGTGTGTGTGTGTGTGTGTGTGTGGTCTGTGTGTGTGTGTGTGTGTGTGTGTGTGTGTGGTCTGTGTGTGTGTGTGTGTGTGTGTGTGTGTGTGTGTGTGTGTGTGTGTGTGGTCTGTCTGTGTGTGTGGTCTGTGTGTGTGTGTGTGTGTGTGTGTGGTCTGTCTGTGTGTGTGTGTGTGTGTGTGTGTGTGTGTGTGTGTGTGGTCTGTCTGTGTGTGTGTGGTCTGTCTGTGTGTGTGTGGTCTGTCTGTGTGTGTGTGTGTGTGGTCTGTCTGTGTGTGTGTGTGTGGTCTGTCTGTGTGTGTGTGTGGTCTGTGTGTGTGTGTGTGTGTGTGTGTGTGTGTGTGTGTGTGTGTGTGTGTGTGTGTGTGTGTGGTCTGTCTGTGTGTGTGTGGTCTGTCTGTGTGTGTGTGTGTGTGTGTGTGTGTGTGTGTGGTCTGTGTGTGTGTGTGTGTGTGTGTGTGTGTGTGTGTGTGTGTGTGTGTGTGTGTGTGTGTGTGTGTGTGGTCTGTGTGTGTGTGTGTGTGTGTGTGTGTGTGTGTGGTCTGTATGTCTGTCTGTGTGTGTGTGTGTGTGTGGTCTGTCTGTGTGTGTGTGGTCTGTGTGTGTGTGTGTGTGTGTGTGTGGTCTGTGTGTGTGTGTGTGTGTGTGTGTGTGTGTGTGTGTGTGTGTGTGTGTGTGTCTGTCTGTGTGTGTGTGGTCTGTCTGTGTGTGTGTGTGGTCTGTCTGTGTGTGTGTGTGTGGTCTGTCTGTGTGTGTGTGTGGTCTGTGTGTGTGTGTGTGTGTGTGTGTGTGGTCTGTCTGTGTGTGTGTGGTCTGTCTGTGTGTGTGTGTGTGTGTGTGTGTGTGTGTGGTCTGTCTGTGTGTGTGTGTGTGTGTGTGTGTGTGTGTGTGTGTGTGTGTGGTCTGTGTGTGTGTGTGTGTGTGTGTGTGTGTGTGTGTGTGTGTGTGTGGTCTGTGTGTGTGTGTGTGTGTGTGTGTGTGTGTGGTCTGTCTGTGTGTGTGGTCTGTGTGTGTGTGTGTGTGTGTGTGGTCTGTCTGTGTGTGTGTGTGTGTGTGTGTGTGTGTATGTGTGTATGTGTGTGTGTGTGTGTGTGTGTGTGTGTGTGTGTGTGTGTGTGTGTGGTCTGTCTGTGTGTGTGTGTGTGTGGTCTGTCTGTGTGTGTGTGTGTGTGTGGTGTGTGTGGTCTGTGTGTGTGTGTGTGTGTGGTCTGTGTGTGTGTGTGTGTGTGTGTGGTCTGTGTGTGTGTGTGTGTGTGGTGTGTGTGGTCTGTGTGTGTGTGTGTGTGGTGTGTGTGGTCTGTGTGTGGTCTGTGTGTGTGTGTGTGTGTGTGTGTGTGTGTGTGTGTGTGTGTGTGTGTGTGTGTGTGTGTGTGTGTGTGTGTGTGTGTGTGTGGTCTGTCTGTCTTTGTGTGTGTGTGTGTTTGTGGTCTGTCTGTGTGTGTGTGTGTGTGTGTGTGTGTGTGTGTGTGTGTGGTCTGTGTGTGTGTGTGTGTGTGTGTGTGTGTGTGTGTGTGTGTGTGTGTGTGTGTGTGTGTGTGTGTGTGTGTGTGTGTGGTCTGTGTGTGGTCTGTGTGTGTGTGTGTGTGTGTGTGTGTGTGTGTGTGTGTGTGTGTGTGTGTGTGTGTGTGTGTGTGTGTGTGTGGTCTGTCTGTGTGTGTGTGTGTGTGTGTGGTCTGTGTGTGTGTGTGGTCTGTGTGTGTGTGTGTGTGTGTGTGTGTGTGTGTGTGTGTGTGTGTGTGTGTGTGTGTGTGTGTGTGTGTGTGTGTGTGTGTGCGGTCTGTCTGTGTGTGTGTGTGCGGTCTGTCTGTGTGTGTGTGTGTGTGTGTGTGCGGTCTGTCTGTGTGTGTGTGTGCGGTCTGTCTGTGTGTGTGTGTGTGTGTGTGTGTGCGGTCTGTCTGTGTGTGTGTGCGGTCTGTCTGTGTGTGTGTGTGTGCGGTCTGTCTGTGTGTGTGTGTGTGTGCG